>NC_066584.1:83288969-83592406 GCF_024323335.1 Lathyrus oleraceus | reverse complement strand
TGAGATCAAGCACAAGCAAGATCAAGATCAGTTGAATCCAGACCTCAATTGAAGGTATTTTCCAGAAATTTTGATCTCTTCGATTCTCTTAAATTCTTGCTCAATTCTATTGATTCTTTGGTTGTCTGAAGTCCTACCAATATAGGCAAGAAGATTGAGTTGCTTTGAGGCCAAATCGAAGCAACTCAGTTCATGTACCTTAAATTTCAACTCCATGTATCTCTCAATATACTTGGAGTTAGAGTGAATTGAGGCCAGATTCGAGCTCAGTGCCATTTTTACTTTGAAATCATGTCCTTGTTTTTAATTTTGGTGATGGTTGATGGTGGACCAGTCCGGTGAGGTCCACCGGAGAAGAAGATCGGAGCTACAGCTCCGGCCATGCGCTGGCATGTCTCACAGTCATATGATCCATCTCATTTGTTTTAATCACGATCGTCCCTTTTAAATACCAATGTTATGGCGTGCTGACTCATGTCCATCGTGGATAGCACGTTTCTGACCACTTGATCTGCCACCTCAATTAATGAGGGAGATCAAGTGGTCCACGTTTTTTCTGATATTTTAATTTTCATTTTAAATGCATTATTTTCAACAATTCATATTAAATTCAATATTGATCCAAAAAACATGGGACTTTCACCAAAAAATTTCAAATATTTTTCTCTTTCATATTCTGAATTAAAATTATTTTTTGGATCATTATTAATATTTTTCATGAATTAATTGATTTTTCATTTGTTTTTAATTGTTTAAAAATATTTTTAAATGTCCAAAAATTATGAAATTTTTTCTCCAAGGTCCTTTGACCTTGTTTGACCTATCATAAATCTCATGGCCATTTATTTGGTGTTTTGATGAGATTTTAGGAATTGGACAAACCATATTTAATTTAAATGCACTATTTTAGTATTTTTAATTTGAATAAATGCCAAATAAATTTGTTGACCAATTGTGATGACTTGTTTATGTTTAACTCTTGTTGTTGGGCCTTGGTCAAGGTTGATTTGAATTTGTCAAATTAATATCATTGGATTTAGGGGATTGATGGAATGTACATTCCATCTCCCAAAATGAATGGATGATATTAATTTGGTAAAAGTCCTCCTTTGATCAATTTGTGTTTTGATCCATCCCCCTCCCACTTCATATTATTCCTCTTCTTCATTCATTAATTCCATTTGGCATATGACATCTCAAAGTCCTAATGCTAGTTGATTGAAAAATTGACATGAGTATGAATGAGATTAGGCCACACCTTTTGCATATTCTTTATGTGTGTGGTATGTTTCATGAGCATAGTCCGTTATACTATGTCTCTAACATGCATTAACACCAAAATTATATCGCCCAGTCTCAAATAGTTGTGACTTCTACATAAGTCCAATTACGATTGCTTAACATAACGCTAAATTTGTGACATAAAAGGTATAAGCATTCTAGTTAGTGAGATTTTAAGTCTCCCCTGTTTCATGGTATTGTGTGGAAACTTAGCCTTCTTTCCTTCCTTTGGAAGATGTTTTGGTTCAAGGATTCATGCTTGTGATAAGTGGGTTGAGTGTTCTCCAAAGAATGTCTTGAAATGAAAAGCAAAAGCAAAACAATACTAACTTCTAACTCATTAACTACTAACTTTTAATCTCAAGATTTTACTTTAATGCAATTTACTTTTAGCACTCTATTTCATTTGCCATTGTTCATATCATTCTAATTGTTTATGTTAATGCAATTTTCACTTTGTCCATTTGGACCATATTGTGTGATATATTTTGCTTGTGTATACTTTGCTTATTTATGTGGTCTTTGACCATTAATCTACATAATAATAACAAAAACCCTAAAAAAAAAACTTTTGAGTGGACTGTTGGCTTGATCTTGGACAAATGGACTTAGAATCTAGGCAACCTTCCTATGCTAAAGGACTTGGCCAACGCCAACTTGTTGAGAAACCAAGTGCTTGCAAATTTGAACTTCATTTGATACATCTTTGAAGACCTCTCTAAGTTCATCTGCAACATGATCATTGTGAAACTGTTATTTTGAACCTGTAACTTATGGAATTCATCTGTTACATGTGTTATTTTGGAGAAGATCGTGGAATGGATAAGATTGGATGTGGCCATCTTTATTTGATGCCTTGCTCCTCAAGATAATATAATTGTTCATTTGTGTGTTACTTGATTCTAAAAGTCCAAAGGGAATTCTGGGTTTCTATTAACATTCTTGTCTATTGGATTGCTACCCATTTGGTCAGATCTTTTCAACTCTAAACTTTTAATTTTGTGCATAGGATAGTCTCTTCATCTTCTCCCCATTTCTTTAATTTCAAAATCTCTCCCTCCATTTTTTTCAAAATCTTCTTTGTGTGAACTACTTTGGTTCTAAACTTTGACCACTTTGGTTCTAAACTTTGGCCTTATGCCATTGCATTTTCAAACTTCTTTTTGTTAAATCAAACTTGTAAATAGACTTAACTATACTCGACTTAAACTTTCAAAAAGCCAAAAAGAACTAACTCATTCAAACCATTTTTAGGCCTTTATGCCTTTCAAACTTAATTTTTGTTAAAAACAATGCATCCTTTTTGAAATTTGTATCACAAACTACGAGGTTTTGATCCCTCATTTTTATGTTGGTACGTAGGCACAAGACCGAAGGTCTTGTCAAATACAAAAATATAATTAATGAATTCTTTTCTCATCCCCCCATTCTATTTGGTTGTAAACATCACTTTATACCAAGTACATGTGCACACAAAAAGGGCTCCCTAGGAGTACCTATGACACTTTGGGTGCTAACACTTTCCCTTTGTGTAACCAACCCCCTTACCTGTGATCTCTGACTTTTTATTAGTTTTGATTTGAAAACTTCTTACTTTTGGGTTTTGTTCGTACTTTTTCCCTTTTCCCTTGGAAACAATAAAAGCGCGATGGTGACTCTTGTTATTTGATCTCTAGCTTATCCATAGCTTGATGATCATGAGTTTACCGCTACAATTGCTTGTTAGGAAGGCCATGGATACATGAGGCAGGAGTCGTTATGTCAATGGTACACCAGAAATTGAAGTTTGTCAAAAATGGAAAGCTTGTTATTGTCGGTGGGGAGAAGGCTTTGTTGGTAAGCCATATGTCGTCTTTCTATTATGTAGAAGCTGAGGATGAGGTTGGAACTCCGTTCCAAGCTCTATCTATTGTTGGGGAAAAGAGAGTTGGGGCACCCATGTCTTCCTTCAAAGACGCTCAGAAAATTGTTGAAGATGGTATTTCTGATCAGTGGGGACAGATGATAGAAGTCACCAAGAACAAGAGCAGAGCTGGTTTGGGATTCCAACGAGGTTCATCTGAGATCAGAGCTGAAGATGTGCAACCTAGTTTTCGTAGCGGAGGGTTCATTCATGGTAATGAACAACACTTAGTTTCCGCGATCGAGGGTGATGAATATGAAGACTGCTCCAATTTTGTGACGCATGGAAAAGCTTTCAACAATTGGAATGCTGTTAATGTTCATGTTATTATCCATCGTTCTAAGTAATTGCTTTTATTGTTTTCGAAAATCCTTCTCCTATGCCTAAGGGAGAAGTCAACATTGATTGGAAATTTCAAATTTGATCATTAATAAAATTCAATTCTATTCATCCACATCTATGATGTTTATTTATTTTTATTTTTTCTGAAAATGGTAATCACAAAAAACATAATTAAAATATAATTTGTCCATCTGCATAATATTTGGTCGCAAAATCATTTCTCTAAAATCAAAATATCAAATTATTATGCAGGTTAATTTCTAAACATGTTGAATAGAATGATCCTACTCCTTCGCCAAATTTCGAATTCCCCGTGTTTGAAGCTGAGGAAGGAAGTGATGAAGAAGTATCTGATGAATTGTCTCGTCTACTTGAGCACAAGGAAAAATCCATTCAGCCATTCGAAGAGTAGATTGAGTTAGTCAACTTAGGTTTCGAAGATGATGTGAAGGAAGTTAAGGTTGGGTCTCGACTGTGTCCAGAGGTTAAGAAGGGGTTGATTGATCTTCTCCGAGAGTATTCATATGTGTTTGCCTGGTCCTATCAAGACATGCCTGGTTTGGATTCTGAGATTGTGGAGCATAGATTGTCGTTGAAGCCAGAATGCCCGCCAGTCAAGCAGAAGTTGAGGAGGACTCATCTTGATATGGCAGTGAAGATCAAAGAAGAAGTGCATAAGCATATTGATGCCGGTTTCCTTGTTACTGCTGAGTATACGCAGTGGGTGGCCAACATTGTGCTTGTTCCGAAGAAAGATGGAAAAGTCTGTATGTGTGTTGATTAATGGAGATTTGAACAAGGCTAGTCCTAAAGATGATTTCCCTCTGCCACACATTGATATGTTGGTAGATAATACCACTAAATTCAAAGCCTTTAGAGAAGACCACATTCATTACACTCTGGGGAACATTCTGTTATAGAGCGATGCCTTTCGGTCTAAAGAATGTTGGTGCAACATACCAGAGAGCAATGACTACTCTTTTTCATGATATGATGCATAAAGAGATCGAAGTCTATGTTGATGATATGATTTCTAAATCCAATAATGAAGAAGAACATGTTGAGCATTTGTTGAAGTTATTCTGGCGTTTGAGGAAGTATAAACTCCGCTTGAATCCCAATAAGTGTACATTTAGTGTTTATTTTGGTAATTTGGTAGGCTTTATTGTCAGCGAGAAGGGTATTGAGGTTGATCTTGCCAAGGTCAAAGCAATACAAGAGATGCCTGCGCCCAAAACTGAGAAGCAGGTCAGAGGTTTTCTCGGCCGTTTGAATTATATCTCCAGATTCATTTCACACATGACTTCCACATGTGCGCCTATATTCAAGCTTCTTCGGAAAGATCAGTCTTGTGATTAGACCGAAGACTTCCAGAAAGCTTTTGACAGTATTAAAGAGTATCTGCTTGAGCCTCTGATTCTGTCTCCGCCTGTTGAAGGAATACCGTTGATCATGTATTTGACTGTGCTTGAAGAGAGTATGGGTTATGTTCTTGGTCAGCAAGATGAGACTGGAAAGAAAGAATATGTTATTTACTAACTCAGTAAGAAGTTCACCGATTGTGAGACTCAGTATTTTATGCTTGAGAAGACTTATTGCGCTTTGGCTTGGGGTGCTAAGCGTCTTTGTCAATACATGTTGAATCATACCACTTGGTTGATATCCAAAATGGATCCAATCAAGTATATTTTTGAGAAGCCTGCTTTAAATGGGAGATTGTCCGTTGGCAAATGTTGTTATCAGAGTATGATATCGAATACCGATCTCAGAAAGCGATCAAAGGTAGTGACTTGGCTGACCATTTGGCTCACCAACCGGTAGAAGATTACCAGTCAGTACAGTATGACTTTCCTGATGAAGATATCTTATACTTGAAAATGAAAGACTGTGATGAACCATTGCTTGAAGAAGCGCCAGAACCTGGTTCCCATTGGGGCATGGTGTTTGATGGAGTTGTTAATCAGTATGGTAATGGCATTAGGGCAGTAATCGTTACTCCTCAAGGCACGCATTTTCCATTTACATCTAGATTGACTTTCAAGTGTACAAACAACATGGTTGAGTATGAAGCTTGCATTATGGGGCTAGAAGAGGCCATTGATCTCAAAATCAAGTATTTGGACGTCTATGGAGATTCGGCTTTCATTGTGAATCAAATCAAAGGTGAATGGGAGACAAATCAACCCGGTTTGATACCATATAGAGACTATGCAAGGAGGATTTCAACTTTCTTTACAAAGTTTGAGTTTCATCATATCCCTCGAGATGAAAACCAGATGGCAGATGCTCTTGCAACTTTGGCTTCAATGATTATGGTGAATTATTGGAATGAAGTTCCAAATCTGACTATGATGCGTCTTGATAGGCCAACTCATGTATTTGATGTTGAAGAAGCCAAAGATGAGAAGCCATGGTATTTTTATATTAAATGTTTCCTCCAAAGTCAGATTTACCCGCCTGGGGCATCTCTGAAAGATAAGAAGACTTTGAGAAGATTAGCCGGCAATTTCTACCTGAATGGTGATATACTGTACAAGAGAAACTTCGATATGGTTTTGCTCAGACGCGTGGATAGACACAAATCAGACCTATTGATCACTGAAGTCCATGAAGGTTCCTTTGGTACTCATTCCAATGGACATGTTATGGCAAAGAAGATGTTACGAGCATGTTACTATTGGCTGACAATGGAATCTGACTGTTGAAAATTCGTGAAGAAATGCCACAAGTGTCAAATTTATGCAGATAAAATTCATGTTCCTCTGACACTATTGAACGTCATTTCCTCCCCACGGGCCTTCTCCATGTGGGGAATTGATATGATTGGCATGATTGAGCCCAAAGCTTCGAATGGACATCGTTTCATTTTGGTGGCAATTGACTACTTCACAAAGTGGGTTGAAGCGGCATCGTATGTGAATGTAACCAAGCAACTTGTTGTGAGGTTTATCAAAAATCAGATTATATGCCGATATGGTGTGCAAAGTAAGATCATTACTGATAATGGATCTAACTTGAATAACAATATGGTGGAAGCTCTTTGCAAAGACTTCAAGATTGGACATCATAATTCTTCTCCCTACAGACCCAAGATTAATGGGGTTGTTGAAGCGGCAAACAAGAATATCAAGAGGATCATTCAGAAAATGGTTGTAACATACAAAGATTGGCATGAGAATCCCCCATTTGCTTTGCATGGGTACCGTACATCCATCCACACTTCAACATGGGCAACCCATTTCTCACTTGTCTATGGCATGGAAGTTATGCTCCTAGTAGAGGTTCAGATCCCATCATTGTGTGTTTTGATGGAAGCCAAGTTGACTGAGGCTGAATGGTGTCAAACCAGGTATGACCAGCTGCATTTGATTGAAGAGAAGAGGTTAACTGCCATGTGTCATGGTCAGTTATATCAGCAGAGAATGAAGAAAGCTTTTAATAAGAAGGTCAAGCCTCGTGTGTTCAGAGAAGGTGACCTTGTGCTCAAGAAGATTCTATCTTTCAAGCCATATTCTAGGGGAAAATGGACTCCTAATTATGAAGGCTCATATGTTGTTAAGAGAGCCTTTTCAGACGGTGCTTTGATTCTTACAACTATGGATGGTGAAGAGTTCACTCGTCCTATGAACGTAGATGTAGTCAAGAAATAATTCGTCTAAAAAGAAAAGAACAACTCGCTAAGTTGAAAACCTGAAAGGGCGACTTAGGCAAAAATGAGCGTCTCAGTGGATTACAACCCTAAAGGGTGATCCAGGCAAAAATTAGAGACATAAAAACTAAAAAATCATCCAGATAAATTGAGTACTCCACCTTGGAGCAATTTATGCAAAAATTATGGATTATGGCAAGTAACTGCAGGCTGCTGATCTTCAGTTTTGAAGACATTCTTGAGCAAAATCAGTCAATTATGATTCACTATCCCCGATGAAGTCGCCAAGAGCACAGTGGATATAGAAAGTTGATAGAAGGATTAGTGATCATTGTATTCAATGTAGCCCTTTTCCATGTAAATTATCATTTTTCCACTTTTATAAAGATCTATGGATTCTTGTCATTTACAGACTACCATTCCATTAAATAAAGTTGAGCTTTTTATCCAATTGTTTTTACTCTTGTTTAATTAAGCCAAATAGATTTAAATTTTATTATGATCATTTTTGAAATTAAATTTTTAAAATCAAAATCATGTTTTCTTAAATATATAAAAGCAGTTATTTTAAGCAATCGATATCATTTAAAGGAATATCAACAGCAGTTTGAAAAGTGGTAAGCCCTAAATGCGAAGAAGTATTGGTTCTCCCCAAGTAGTGGATGTAACCCTTGTTTTATCTCCGACAACATTTTAGTAGCCGAGTTCTGTTGGTTTCCCTAACCGAGTTTGTTGGCCTCCTTGGAATTGTAGGCATGTTATTTCGGCAGTTTGCACATCTTCGGCAGAATTTTTATTCCTCCGCAAATCGTCAGAGTTATTCCTGATTTTGAGCAGCTATTGCGTTTGTCCCTGCAAGGTTGTCTCCCATTTGATATGGTGTTGACCTAAAATTCCCCGCAGAGGTTGTAGCAGTTTCCTCAGCAGATCCTCTCCTTGTGCTTTACCTAGCCAGGATTGAGCCTTCAGGGAACTTGTATCCTTTGTGATCGTTTTGTCAGCATAATCATCATACATACATATACATATACATATACACTCATATAATTTCATTATTGCATTGTTGCACCTTGTGATTCATTGTTCACTTGGATTCTCTGCTATGGTGGTTTGCTTTTCCCCCATACAGATTTGGTTTGTCTGTCCTCTTTCAATTATAGAGTGTCATCCCATTAAGCAGAAAGACTTTAACCTTTCTCTTTCCCCACTGAGTTGTTTCCTCGTGGATGATTATTATTTCAGCTTCTTCCCCATTTGATTATCTGGATGGAACCACTTCCCTTGAGTTACATCCTCATTGGGTGGAGTCTTTAATTGACTTTTCTTTCTAGTTTTTTCCTAGATAGAAGTTTTTGGTCCCTTGAGAGCCTATTACCCAGTAACTGGTAATATTCTTCTCATGTTTGTCACTTTTGCCCAATACCCGACAAAGGTAGCCTTGTTCCCCCAGAGGATTCGTTTTCACGTCTCCCAAGAAGTATATCCTTGATATGTTCATCCTAACCGATGATAGATATTTTCTTTCCTTATTTGAGTATATCCTTGATATTTTCATCCTAACCGATGATGGATATTCTCTCCTTTTGGTATTCTACCCAGTAACCGGTAGTTGTAATCCCTATTTTGTTCCCCAGAGAGTTAATCCTTGATATGTTCATCCTAACCAGTGACAAATTTCCTTCTCTTTGCGGTCTTTTGCCCAGTAACTGGTAGTTGTAAATCCTGTTTTTATCCCCTTTGCAGAGTTTATCATTGATATGTTCATCCTAACTGATGACAAATACTCTCTTTTTGGTATTCTATCCAATAACTGATAGATGTAATTCCTATTTCCCCCTCTGAGTCTATCCTTGATATGTTCATCCTGGTTTCCTTCAGCGAGTCATCCTTTATATGTTCACCCTAACCGGTGACGGATGTCCTCCCTACTAGATTTTTGTTATCCCTTTACCTAGTAATTGGTAATGGATAATAGATTTCTTCTCATCCTGTGTTGAAGATCTTTTCTTCCCCAGTCGAGTTTGAGTGAGCATTCCCTTTGTGGAATCGCTATTTCCTGCTTGGTTCGAGTATTTCAGTTTTTTTTCCGATTTAATCGTTTCCCCTGCAGTTGTTCCTCTGGTTCCCCGACTGAGTCTTTCCCTCAAATTATTTTTATGGAATCCCTCGAGTCCCCCAGTTATTCTTAAGTCGTAGCCTGGCCTAGGCACAACCCTTTTTCCCTAGGGTCTCTGTCTCCCCAGTGAGTTTTCCTTTCGGAATGCATTATACTCCTGTGGACTTTCAGTCTCTCCGGATGCTTTTCCTTTGTGGCAATATTTCCCCTACAAAGATTATTTTAACATTCATTTCATATGCATCATGAGGTCTCTTAGGGACCAAAATTTGTTTCTATATGTTGTTATTTAAGTCCATTCTACTGAGTCGATGCGAAGATTTTAACCTTCATCTCCTCAGTTAGAACGTCCTTAGAAAGGGGCAGCTGTAAGACCCCAATTTTGACCCTAAGATCCCTCATGCTATCTCATCATATGCATTGGCATTGGGATCACATATTGGCATTCTCCTTACCCCTCATTCATTGGCTTTGCATTGGGAGAGATCACCAAGCACCATTTGATTGTATCATACTTTTTATTTTATCATCTTTACTAACCAAAATACTAAAAATATGTCTTTGTATAAACTAACTCTTTTGTAGGTAGGGCATGTGCTCACCTTTGATCTATCAAGCTCACATCTAGGGTTTAAGACCCTCAAGGCAAGAAGCTCAATCAAAGATTGCTTTACTATGGCTATAAGCATCATATATGACTCCCCATGGTCTTTACATGTTATTTTGATCAAGAAATCATCAAGAGTTTTGAGTTGGTTTGCCTTGGAAACCCTAATTCATTTGGGTATCTTGTGTAACTTCTCCAACAAGCTTCTTCACCAACTGATCAAAAATTTCAAGGGATACTTCAAATTCCATCATCTTATGCATATATGATCCTCCATGAGTCCCAAAAGTCAAGAGAATGGCAAGCTAGCAAGTTGGTTCATGGTGGTTGACCAGAGGAATTCATCTGGTCAAAACTGGGGTTCCCTAGACCCTATCTCCTACAATTTTTGTCATATGAAAATGATTCCAAGATAAACGTTACTCTATATGACATTACAAACAACTTTTATGTTTAGGTATAGATCTAGTTTTGCTTGGAAAGTCATTTTTTATGGTGAAAGATTATAGGTCATTTTGTCTAAACCCTAATTTGGAGGTCAACTTCCCAAGGCTATAACTTGCTCAATTTTTATGAGATGAAAGATTTCCAAGTTGCACAATCAAATTAAAGATGTATTCTTCAAATTTTATGTTTGGAGTAAGAGAAAATTAAACTTTTATGTGCATGTGATATGAGGATATATTATAGGTCATTTTGGACCAATGCCATTGAACAAGTGATTTTCCTCAAATTCAAAAATGCATAACTCCTTCATATTAAATCCAAATGAGGTCAAATTTGTGACCATATTTAAGTACTTTAAGAGATCTACAAATTTTATGAAGGAGCATTTTTCATTTGAAGCTCACATAAAAAGTTAGCCAAGGTGGAATAAGTGAACATATGGCTTGACACTTAGAAACATTTTTGACATGTTTGATTTTCCCAATTTCCACCTCAAAATTCATCATGATACAAGCTTCAAATGAAAAAGTGTTCAACATGAAAGTTGTTCCTCTTGATCTAACCTTTCCAAAAAGTCTAATTTCATCCCATTTGGACAAGATATGAGTGACCTGCACATGGCTTGAACATTGGATCATCATTTGGCATAAGTGAGCTTGAAACTTTCATACACAAATGCATAGCTTTCCAACATGACTTCAGCAAGGTTTGTACTCAATTATGGACCAAAAGGAGTGATTACATGGGCATATCACACGCCCATGCACCCATGCAATGTAAATTGTTATTTTTGGATCTTCATTTCAAGTGTGCAAATATCAATCCATATGGCTATAAATAGAACCCCTTGCCATCAGAATGAAGGACCCTGCGTGCCAGCTTTGATTCCCAACCTTCAAACCCTCTCATTCAAAGGATAATCTTGAGAATTTCCATTGGAAATTGAGTTTGAATCTCTACTATTTTGAGATTCAAAACTCCAAGAGTCATGTGCCTTTTGTTCATCCAATTCCACTCCATCAAGTGTCCTGAGCAAGATCGATAGCAAGCAAGAGCAAGATCGATTGAATACAGACCTGCAATGAAGGTATTTTCTAGAAATTTTCATCTCTTCGATTCTCACTCAATTCTCCATAATTCTTCTTGATCTTTGGTTGTCTGAAGTCCTACCAATGTAGGCAACAATATTGAGTTGCTTTGAGGTCAAATCGAAGCAACTCAGATCATACACCTCAAAATTCAACTCCCTGTATCTTTCAATATACTCGGACTTAGGAGAAATTGAGGCCAGATTCGAGCTCCTGAGCATTCTTACTTTAAATTCATATCCTTCTTTTTAATTTTGGTGATGGTTGTGCGTGAACCAGTCCGGTGAAGCTCACCGGAGAAGGATGTAACACCCCTTTTTTCTACCCCAAATTATTTAGCATATAATTAGAGTAATTAAACACGCATATAAGAAAAGGGCGTCACATCGACGTTCCTCTTGACCCAATCATGCTAACCCACAATGATAAGGATTTCCCCCCTTACCTTGTAACTCTGATGGAAACCTTAACTCCTCTTTACGTTCCCTCTCCTCTTTCTCTATTGCCTTCAGTGCTCAAGTGAATTATGATTCTCACTCCCTTCACTTTTACTATTTATAATAGTGTTCTAGTTGGACTTAACTCATCTAATTTAGTCACTAGGTCCAATAATACCTAATATTTAAATACCTCTATTTAAATTTAAATTCAAATAATTAACCACTCACTAGTCATACCAATTTAATTAATATAATTATTTAACTATCTCTCATAACAACTAAATAATTAATTCCCACACTAATTAAGTTAATTAATCCCTTATCATACTACCTCACAACCGCTCAATTACTTAACACTCCAAATAATTAAATATAATAAACATCATATAATAATTAATTCTTAAAAATTGGGCTGTTACAACTCTCCCCCACTTAAAAGATTTTCGTCCTCGAAAATTCCTCAAACAAACCTCTCCGGATACGATTCCCTCATCTTATCCTCGAGTTCCCAACCTGCCAATGGAAAATAAAACAAGCACCGACAGTGTTCTCACACACATGTCACATACTAGGGAACAAACATAACTAAACAACCTGGCCGGACGGACCGACCTGCTACTAATGTAACACATTAGTGACTATTGACCAACTGGTCGACCATGCTCTGATACCACTAATGTAACACCCCTTTTTCTACCCCAAATTATTTAGCATATAATCAGAGTAATTAAACACGCATATAAGAAAAGGGCGTCACATCGACATTTTCGAAACTTAAAACTTTTCAAAAACCAACAATACACCTGACCAATTAAAGTAACACATTCCAATCATCATGAATATTCAAACATATGCGTTCGCAGCAGAAAATAAGGAATACTCATGCATTTCATAAAATGATCCATGTCCCATACCATGGTCACTACTTCAAATTAAATAAAACGATTTATGACATAAAGCATATCAAAATAAGATACGAGTTCAACACCACTAATCTACCCAGTGTTACATGACCAGAGCATTGACTCATTACCTAACTTCAAACTAAATACGGAAACTCTCCAGCTATTCTTGAACAAGCTACCGTCCACCTACTCCAGCAATACTACTCTGTAGTATCTGCACGATACCCATGTAAAGGTAACATTCAAACAGAAAGGGTGAGAATTCCAAATCATTATGAAACAGCATAATAAGGCACAATGAATCAAAACACAATTTTAGAATTCATCACACTTGGTACAATCACATCAATAATATTAACAGACAATTATTCCACATATTTCAATGTACATCACACTCACAACAATTCAATGATCACATAACTATAGACGACTCTATGCAAGACAATGTGACTCTATGCATGTGGTACCGTAATGTGAACTCAAAGTTTCACCGCTTTCCGATTCAATATCTAGAATCCAAGCCACGCTTCAGATCCGGACAAGACCAAAGCCTACGTCTGTTTCCAATGAAGGATCACCGCTTAAATTCTACGCCTGATTCCAATTCAAGAATCAACGTCTGCTCATGTGAACCCACAGTTTCACTACTTCCACAATGAAGTCGACTACGCCTGATTCCAATTCAAGAATCAACGTCTGCTCATGTGAACCCACAGTTTCACTACTTCCACAATGAAGTCGACCATGCTATGAATGAATGCACACATACCAACACATATGCAATTAAGACCTCCTATACCGTCTTAACATCCACATATCACCATAACTCACAATTGGTACATATACACATTCATAATCATAAATCATTCACAATTCAATAATGGCATACATACACATTCATGCAATATATTATTCACCAATATAGGCCAATCATCAAATATGTACACATAATTCCATTCCAAAACATACACAATATTTAAATATCAATTTTTTCACTTTTCAAACAGTGTTAACCTGTTAACGCATTTGGTTAACCTGTTAACGCAAGACAGAATACAAATTTGACAGTATTTCAACAGTGTTAACCGGTTAACGCCCTGGGTTAACCTGTTAACGCAAGACAGAATACAAATTTAACAGTTTTTCAACAGTGTTAACCGGTTAACGCCCTGGGTTAACCTGTTAACGCAAGACAGAATGCAATTCTAACAGTATTTCAACAGTGTTAACCTGTTAACACATTTGGTTAACCTGTTAACGCAAGACAGAAATTAATTTTTTAATTATCATAACAGTGTTAACCGGTTAACGCCCTGGGTTAACCGGTTAACGCAAAACAGAAAGCTGTTTCTGCGCTAACAACGAACAGAATGCAGAATTACCCGCATTTTTCGCCGTTGGAGGACTTCCGGACCTCCGATTTCGATTCCGAAAAAGCTACACGTTCAGAAAATTACGACTCACCCAAATATAGATTCATTCACAGTTTTAACATAATTTATTCATCACAATTCAAGGGTATTTATCAAAACCTAATAATTCCAATTCATGCCAATTAAGGAATTCAACCTAAAACATGTTCCTACCCATTGACCCAATCATGCTAACCCACAATGATAAGGATTTCCCCCCTTACCTTGTAACTCTGATGGAAACCTTAACTCCTCTTTACGTTCCCTCTCCTCTTTCTCTATTGCCTTCAGTGCTCAAGTGAATTATGATTCTCACTCCCTTCACTCTTACTATTTATAATAGTGTTCTAGTTGGACTTAACTCATCTAATTTAGTCACTAGGTCCAATAATACCTTATATTTAAATACCTCTATTTAAATTTAAATTCAAATAATTAACCACTCACTAGTCATACCAATTTAATTAATATAATTATTTAACTATCTCTCATAACAACTAAATAATTAATTCCCACACTAATTAAGTTAATTAATCCCTTATCATACTACCTCACAACCGCTCAATTACTTAACACTCCAAATAATTAAATATAATAAACATCATATAATAATTAATTCTTAAAAATTGGGCTGTTACAACTCTCCCCCACTTAAAAGATTTTCGTCCTCGAAAATTCCTCAAACAAACCTCTCCGGATACGATTCCCTCATCTTATCCTCGAGTTCCCAACCTGCCAATGGAAAATAAAACAAGCACCGACAGTGTTCTCACACACATGTCACATACTAGGGAACAAACATAACTAAACAACCTGGCCGGACGGACCGACCTGCTACTAATGTAACACATTAGTGACTATTGACCAACTGGTCGACCATGCTCTGATACCACTAATGTAACACCCCTTTTTCTACCCCAAATTATTTAGCATATAATCAGAGTAATTAAACACGCATATAAGAAAAGGGCGTCACATCGACATTTTCAAAACTTAAAACTTTTCAAAAACCAACAATACACCTGGCCAATTAAAGTAACACATTCCAATCATCATGAATATTCAAACATATGCGTTCGCAGCAGAAAATAAGGAATACTCATGCATTTCATAAAATGATCCATGTCCCATACCATGGTCACTACTTCAAATTAAATAAAACGATTTATGACATAAAGCATATCAAAATAAGATACGAGTTCAACACCACTAATCTACTCAGTGTTACATGACCAGAGCATTGACTCATTACCTAACTTCAAACTAAATACGGAAACTCTCCAGCTATTCTTGAACAAGCTACCGTCCACCTACTCCAGCAATACTACTCTGTAGTATCTGCACGATACCCATGTAAAGGTAACATTCAAACAGAAAGGGTGAGAATTCCAAATCATTATGAAACAGCATAATAAGGCACAATGAATTAAAACACAATTTTAGAATTCATCACACTTGGTACAATCACATCAATAATATTAACAGACAATTATTCCACATATTTCAATGTACATCACACTCACAACAATTCAATGATCACATAACTATAGACGACTCTATGCAAGACAATGTGACTCTATGCATGTGGTACCGTAATGTGAACTCAAAGTTTCACCGCTTTCCGATTCAATATCTAGAATCCAAGCCACGCTTCAGATCCGGACAAGACCAAAGCCTACGTCTGTTTCCAATGAAGGGTCACCGCTTAAATTCTACGCCTGATTCCAATTCAAGAATCAACGTCTGCTCATGTGAACCCACAGTTTCACTACTTCCACAATGAAGTCGACTACGCCTGATTCCAATTCAAGAATCAACGTCTGCTCATGTGAACCCACAGTTTCACTACTTCCACAATGAAGTCGACCATGCTATGAATGAATGCACACATACCAACACATATGCAATTAAGACCTCCTATACCGTCTTAACATCCACATATCACCATAACTCACAATTGGTACATATACACATTCATAATCATAAATCATTCACAATTCAATAATGGCATACATACACATTCATGCAATATATTATTCACCAATATAGGCCAATCATCAAATATGTACACATAATTCCATTCCAAAACATACACAATATTTAAATATCAATTTTTTCACTTTTCAAACAGTGTTAACCTGTTAACGCATTTGGTTAACCTGTTAACGCAAGACAGAATACAAATTTGACAGTATTTCAACAGTGTTAACCGGTTAACGCCCTGGGTTAACCTGTTAACGCAAGACAGAATACAAATTTAACAGTTTTTCAACAGTGTTAACCGGTTAACGCCCTGGGTTAACCTGTTAACGCAAGACAGAATGCAATTCTAACAGTATTTCAACAGTGTTAACCTGTTAACGCATTTGGTTAACCTGTTAACGCAAGACATAAATTAATTTTTTAATTATCATAACAGTGTTAACCGGTTAACGCCCTGGGTTAACCGGTTAACGCAAAACAGAAAGCTGTTTCTGCGCTAACAACGAACAGAATGCAGAATTACTAGCATTTTTCGCCGTTGGAGGACTTCCGGACCTCCGATTTCGATTCCGAAAAAGCTACACGTTCAGAAAATTACGACTCACCCAAATATAGATTCATTCACAGTTTTAACATAATTTATTCATCACGATTCAAGGGTATTTATCAAAACCTAATAATTCCAATTCATGCCAATTAAGGATTTCAACCTAAAACATGTTCCTACCCATTGACCCAATCATGCTAACCCACAATGATAAGGATTTCCCCCCTTACCTTGTAACTCTGATGGAAACCTTAACTCCTCTTTACGTTCCCTCTCCTCTTTCTCTATTGCCTTCAGTGCTCAAGTGAATTATGATTCTCACTCCCTTCACTCTTACTATTTATAATAGTGTTCTAGTTGGGCTTAACTCATCTAATTTAGTCACTAGGTCCAATAATACCTAATATTTAAATACCTCTATTTAAATTTAAATTCAAATAATTAATCACTCACTAGTCATACCAATTTAATTAATATAATTATTTAACTATCTCTCATAACAACTAAATAATTAATTCCCACACTAATTAAGTTAATTAATCCCTTATCATACTACCTCACAACCGCTCAATTACTTAACACTCCAAATAATTAAATATAATAAAAATCATATAATAATTAATTCTTAAAAATTGGGCTGTTACAAAGGAGACCGGAGCTTTGGCTTCGGTGGTGTGCTGACACTCATCTGAACCACATGATCCATTTCAAATGATTTAATCCCGTGCCTTGGTTTTGCATACCATCCCTGCGGCGCTTTAACTTGTGTCCACCATGGAACGTGCGCTAGCAGCCACTTGATCTGCCACCTCAATTAATGAGGGAGATCAAGTGGTCCACGTTTTTTCTATTTTCTTATTTTTCATTTTATTTGGTTTATTTTCATTAATTTTAATATTGATCCAAAAAATATGAGAGTTTCACCAAAAAAATTTAAATAAATTCTTCTTTTATTTTATGAATTAAAATTATTTTTTGGATCATTATTAATATTTTTCAAGATTTAATTGTTTTTGCGAATATTTTTAATTATTTAAAAATAGTTTTAAGTTTCCAAAATTAGTGAAATTTTTTCTCCAAGGTCCTTTGACCTTGTTTGACCTATGATAAATCTCATGGCCATTTATTTGGTGTTTTGATGAGGTTTTAGGATTTTGACCAACCATAATTTAATTTAATGTATTATTTAATTGATTTTAATTTTTTAATTGCAAAATAAATTGTGCTGAGCTTTTAATATTGACTTGTTGAGTTTGACTTGTGCTGTTGGGCTTTGATCAAGGTTGATTTGACTTTGTTGAGTTAAAATCATTGGATTTAAGAGATTGATGAAATATACATTTCATCTCCCAAAATGAATGAATGATTTTAATTTGATAAAGGTCCTCCTTTGACCAATTTGTGTTGATTCCATTCCCCTCCCTCTTCATCTCAATCCCATTCTCTTCTCATTCATTTCATGGACCTATGATGTCTCTATATCCTAAGGCTAGTTGATTGCAAAATCAACATAAGTGTGGATGAGATTAGGTCCACCCCTTTTGCATATTCTTTTTAAGTGAGGTATATTTTAGGAGTATGGTTCAAAATACCATATCTCTAACATGCATTAACATTAAAATTTCTATTGCCCGGCCTCAAATAGTCGTGACTTCTACATAAGTCCAATTACGTTTGCTTAACATAATGCTAAATTTGTTGGCACAAAATGCATAACATTCTAGTAAGTGAGATTGTAAGTCTCCCCTATTTCATGGTATTGTGTGGACACTTGACCTTTTTTCCTTCCTTTGGAAGATATCTTAGTTCAAGGATCCTTGCTTGTGAATAGTGGGTTGAGTGTTCTCCAAAGAATGACTTAAACAAAACAAAAGCAAAAGCAATACTAACTTCTAATCAACTAACAATTAACATTTAATTTCAAGTCATTTACTTTTATGCACTTTAATTCCAAGTATTTATTCATTTTCCATTATTCATGCCATTCAACTTGTTATCTTTAATGCCATCTTCACTTTGCTCATTTGAGCCTCATTTTGTGATTATATTATGATTGTGTATACTTGTTTGTTTTTGTGGCCTTTTGACCTTAATGTACATAATAACAACAAAAACCCTAAAAGACATTTGTGTGGACTGTTGGATTTGATCTGAGACATTGGACTTAGAATTAGGCAACGCTCCCTATGCAAAAGGACTTGGCCAATGCCAACTTTCATGAAACCAAGTGCTTGTGATCTGAGACTTCATCTGAAGCAAGTATTGTGACCCCATCTGAGTTCATCTGCTACATGGTCTTATTGAAGTTGTTACTTTGAACCTGTGTCTAATGCCTATCTTTTAATTCATCTGATACATGGAAGATTATGAAGGAGATCATGGAGTTGCTAAGCTTGGATGTGGCTATCTTTATTTGATGCCTTGCTCTTCATCTTGCTATTTGTGTATTGATATTGCTTGATTCTAAAGTCCAAGGGAAATTTGGGTTTCTATATGACATTCTTGTCTATTGGATTGCAGCCCATTGGTCAGATCTTTTCAACTCTTAACTTTTAAATTTTTGCTTAGGATTAGTCTCTTCATCTCTTCCCCACTTCTTTAACTTCAAATCTCTCCCCTCTTTAAAAATCTTCTTTGTTTGTAATTTCTAAACATAGACCATATTACAAATTAGAAACTTTGGCCTTATGCCATTGAATTTTCAAACTCTTTTTCTTAAATCAAACTTGTAAATAAACTTAACTATACCTGACTTAAAATTTTCAAAATACAAAAAGAACTAACACTCATTCAAACCTTTTTAGGCCTCTTGTGCCTTTGTTAAACTTAATTTTTTTTAAAGTAATACATCCACTTTGAAATTGTTACCACGAACTACGAGGTTTTTATCCCTCATTTTATGTTGGTATGTAGGCACTAGTCTGAAGGTCTTGTCAAACACAAAAATATAATTAATGAATTCTCTTCTCATCTCTCCACTCTATTTATTGCAAACATCATTTGATACAAAAATACATATGCATACAAAAAAGGGCTCCCTAGGAGTACCTAGGACACTTTGGATGCTAACACCTTCCCTCTGTGTAACCAACCCCCTTACCTATAATCTCTGGCATTTTATTAGTTTTGATTTGAAAACATCTTATTTTTTGGGTTTTGTTCGTACTTTTCCCTTTTCCCTTGGAAACAATAAAAGCGCGGTGGTGACTCTGGTTTAATTGACGTTAAGTTTATCCATAGCTTAATGGTCATGAATTTACCGCTACAATTGGCATCGTAGAACTCGATTGCTTCTAGACATATAAGTCAGAGAGTCCAAGTGGGATCTTGACCAATTTGTCGTCGTTGAAATTGGTAGGTTATAGACATAGAGAAGTCAAAGAGTCCTAGTGGGATCTAGACCTATTTGTCGTCGTGGAACTCGGTAGGTTTTAGACATAGAGAAGTCGGAGAGCCCTAGTGGGTTCTCGACCAATTTTTCGTCGTAGAACTCAGTAGGTTCTAGACATAGAGAATTCGGAGAGCCCTAGTGGTATATCGACCAATTTGTCATCGTAGAAGTCGGTAGGTTCTATACATAGAGAAGTTGGAGATCCCCATTGGAATCAAGACCTTTTGACATCGTAGAACTCAGTAGGTTCTAGACATATAAGTCGGAGAGCCCCAGTGGGATCTCGACCTATTGACGTGCCATTTTAACTAAGCTAACGCTTTATTAGAATTGTGATAGCCATGTGGGTTTTCAAATATTAGCAGTAACTGAATCCTAAAAGATTCAGACAATCATAGGTGTCAAATTCCGAGTATATCTTGCTTCACTTTTTACATGACCTATGTGAGTTAGGGTTTAATGCTCGAACGTTTTGGTGTGATTAAATTGAATATCATTCTCATCAGATGGTTCATAATTATATTTATATTAGTCATCTTTTACGGAGGCATTTTGTAATGTTTAGACGCTTTAGTCCTTTTAGACTTGTTATGTCTGCCTAATGGGCTTTATCTCCTTGATAGGAATTGATTTCTTGAATGGTAATTAAAATAGAATGGCCGACCCAAGTGGACCTTAGCTTTTCTTTAACTGAGGTTTGTACTGTGTAGGTCCAAAGCCCTAACAAGTTGGGCTTTACTGATTGATGAGTATCGTCATTTTGAACAGAGGTCGACTAACCCTTGGTAGATCATGTCGGATATCTGTGTTTGGTTGGGGATAAGTTTAACAAAACCTCTTTAGGTCAGAGATATGTTAATTCTGACTTAGATTCCAGGTATTAACATGGACTTTCGTTTGAGGTCAGAGGTTTCAATTAACATAACCTGGGCAGAGGTTTCTATTACCTTGACCGTTTTGCAAGAGAATCTTATTTACTTGGACGTTTGATTCGGTCAGAGGTTTAAATTAACATAATCCGACCAGAGGTTTCTCATTTACGTGGATGATTATTTAAGGTCAGAGGTTTTATTTAACTTAACTCGGCCAAAAGTTTAACACTTATGTGTTGTTTAAGATCAGAGGTTTTATTTAACTTAACTCGACCAAGGGTTTAACATTTACGTGGTCGATTGCTTAAGGTAAGAGGTTTTATTTAACTTAACTCAACCATAGGTTTAACATTTACGCCGTTGATTGCTTAAGGTCAGAGGTTCTATTTAACTTAACTCGACCATAGGCTTAACATTTACGTGGTTGATTTCTTAAAGTCAGAGGTCTTATTTAACTTAACCCGGGAAGAGGTTTAACATTTACTTGTCTGTTTTTCCTTTTATGGAGGTCTTGGGTTGAATGCTCTCAATGGAGGTTTTCGTCGTTCTCGGCCCCTACTTTTATTGGAGAGTAAATCTCTATCCGGACTTTGTACCGGATAAATTTCATAAAAATGATTAAAATCCTAAGCAATTCATAATATTCAGAAGGTGATGTCGAACTTTTTGTCAGATTATTGTCCCGACGAGATCAATCGACTTCTCTTCTTCAATTTCTGATCTGTTTAATTCGTGCGATAATTTGATTTCCTTTGATCATAGTATCTAATGTCTTCTTATTGAAAATTTTGAATTCTTCGATAGAATATATTTTATTCCAACAACCACCCTGCATGCATGTTGTTACTCCTTAGGTAGTTTGTCACACCTCGCTTTTTCGCAGACGATTTGTTATCCTTCGGCTTTTTACCTAATAGATGAATTATTTTTTAACTTGTACTATGACATACTTTGATATATTTGTTACTTGTAAAAATAGTTTGTATCAATATTTTATCACAAAAATTTCAATCTAAAAAACTCTAAGATTTTGCTCTCGGATTTAAATTCTCCGATGCGGCAACATCACATTGTATAAACAATTCTTAACCAACTATTAAAATTCAAATTTGCTGAAATACATATGATGTATCTCCAATTAATAGGGAGAAGATGCAAATATACTACAATCACATACCATCACATCTACAAACAATATAAAAATGAAATCGCATACCTGACTAATATTACCAACGTCAACAGCAACATGGCTGTAATTCTCCAAGAGTTGCCAGCTGTTTCATCTGTTACCAATTATCATGTTGTGATTATGAATTGAACTTCAGTACTTCTTTAAATGCAATAAAGGCCTCCTTGCTCTTTTTCTTGATGAAATGTCAAGTCATGTGGTCAAGCAAGCTATGTTATTCCAAGCTTCCTCGTTTTTGGGATAGAGCTGAACAACATGAGTAAATGCTTCTAGTGCATTGTCAACATCTCGTGCCTATTGAACTTCTATGATTAGTTAGAACTTAGAAGTACTTGAGAAAACAAAAGTATGAAATAGAAAACAAGGGAAGCAAATCTACATCAACCGTTGTCAAAACATGAGAATTTGTAATTCCTATCTTTCTAGAGTTTATAGGTAGCATGACTTCTATCACTAGCTCCTTTTCCATCTTATAGTAAGGGTGACCACAAAGATGAGAAAAAAATATAGATAGTCATATGAAAATATTGGATGCATAATAAAGTACTAGCCCAACCATCTATCATAGTAACATGTGTTGTCCATAAATATTCATGAAGATACGTTAAAGCTTGGACTTTCAAAATACAATAATGTTATTCCTACACTAAATCTTATACCCAAATCTTAGATCAAACATTACTCACCGTATTTATACGTTGATCAGTGTTTTTATGTTTTAATAAATAAATAAAAAATATTTTATAAAAAAATATTTTTATTTTTAAATTTATTTTTATAATACAAATATAAGGTTTGTCATTAATCAATTTTATTATTATATTAACCACAAAAATATAGATTATTAATCACATATTTTTCTTATAATTTATTAATCAAGTTTATTATTTCATTAATCAATAAAATACATAGTATTAATCAAATTCTGTCATTAAAATATAAAATATAAATTTG
Source organism: Lathyrus oleraceus (assembly GCF_024323335.1). Classification (NCBI taxonomy): domain Eukaryota; kingdom Viridiplantae; phylum Streptophyta; class Magnoliopsida; order Fabales; family Fabaceae; genus Lathyrus; species Lathyrus oleraceus. The sequence goes on along the minus strand of NC_066584.1, from coordinate 83,569,280 downwards.
ATTAAAAATTATATTATATTTTATATTTTAATGTCAGAATTTGGTTAATACTGTATATTTTATTAGTTAATGAAATAGTAAATTTGATCAATGAATTATAAGTAAAATATGTGGCTAATGATCTATATTTTTGTGGTTAATACAATAATAAAATTGATTAACGACAAATTTTATATATATGTTATAAAAATAATTTAAAAAATAAAAATATTTTTTTATAAATATTTTTTTTTATTTATTAAAAAAGTAAAAACATTGTTCACCGTATTTTATATGCTGAACAATGTAAAAGTTGGTGTAAGAATAACAAAGCTCTTCAAAATAATAGTAACCATTATCATGGAAATATTCACTCGGTATATCGAACTGTTTTGTCGAATAGTGATCACCCTCTGTCGATGAATCTACACCGATACAATATTATATTCATTGTATAAACATAGAAATTGATACAAATGGATGAACTATTAAGCCTGTTGTGAAATAAAAGGTACACCTATTATAACATTGAATATACATAAATAGTAGCATGATAATTTCAAACCTACAATCTGGACTGGACATTCAGCCGACAACAAAGAAACTGGAGGAAATCATCATTCCGCATTGCTCCAGATTTTCCCAGTACTGCTCCGGGTTTTCCCCAATATCTACATAGTCCTCTTTTTGGCCATAAATCCAGTTCAACGCCTTAATCTTCAAAGAGCTCATTTGCTTTCTGGTGAGTGTGGATCTCGATGATTAGTTGACATCAACCAAAAGAATCGCAACCCTTAGTTGCTTCGTAATAGCTTTCCTTGTTTGCGTAGCCTCCGTGATGATTGACGATGCCTTATTTTGTATATCACACTCAAAATCGCTCAGAAATATGCTCGAGATAGTGACTAGTAGGCTTCAATTGTTTTAATGGAGGTTTTAGTAATGAACGATGACGAAGAAGATGAGTATGTATCCGCATGTGACTTTTTTTCTTTTTTGCCCTTTTAGCCTTTTCAGATGAGTAACTATGTTGCCCGATTATAAAAGCAGCGACTATGGTTCCGCCGGTAGTGGAAACCCAAAACGATCATCGCCATTGTTAATAACCCTATTAGAGATTCTAGGTATGAATTTCAGAATCGAGAAGCATACTCGGCTCTAAGAATTTCAGAGTGTACACTTTTAGTAAGACATCACATGATTTTCGGAATAGTTTACAGTTTCTTTGATTATAACTCTTTTTATTTCTTCAACTAAATCCTTGAAACATACCATCCTCTTGACTAATGGAGACGTTCTCACCATGTGTCAAAAAGCGAAGGAAGATACTACCAATGCTTGGGTAGAATCTGAAATTTGGCAATTGTGTCTATCTTTGCTCGTGAAGGTAGTCTCAAAAGGACTTTGCTTAAAGTGGGCCTTTCTTCTGACTGGGGCGTACTGATCCCTGAAGAAGACAAAAATATTTGTAGTGAATATAATGGGTGTATAATCCTTTTTTATGAGTGCGCATTTTCGATTCTAGGTCATTGATTTTGTTTCAATGATTTCGAAGTTGAAATTCTGAATCATCTAATGATTTCCCCTTCGTAATTCAATCATATGAGTTAGATTTCATCAAAGTCTTCCAGATCTGGTGTGACTACTATGGAGGAAAGCCATATTTTTCACTCTTTTGTCATCTATTCAAGATACAACGTAGCATTGCGAATCGTGGGTAAGCTCATGTCTTGATTACATTGACGCAAGTTAACCATAATTTCGAAGTGTATTCCAAAGGCATGAAACATTTACAAAATCATTTATTTATATTTGTTCCTTTCAACAAAGAGGGTCATGTGAAGATCTGTGCCATAGAGGCTGAACCCGAATACTAATGTATGAGTTTATTTTGTAAGTTATCAGATCATACGTCTATAAGGAGGATGGCCAATCCTAGGAAGAACTCTATCTAAAGAAACGATTAATCACTTTCTTCAAATAATTAGGTTACGCCGGGGGAGTTCTCCCTCGGGATGAAGCCTCAAGGAAACTTTGGGAGTAGTTCATCGAAACTCGCATGTTGGTGAATGTTAATACCAACCAAGGAGGTGATGAGGGTCCTTTTTGGTAAGTATCCCACCATTTTATCTTCTTCTACTTGTCATCTTTGTCTATAATACTCACTGATGATTTTTCAATTGCTATGTGTAAACTTGATAAAGTGCGAGGGATTAATTCAACAAATGAAGAGGGAAGCTCGAGTTGTCCTGACAATATTTGGTCCTTCAAATTCTCCTATGTCCGCCACCGCCCCTACTGCATCCCTAAGGAGTAACTACCTCGATATCCAATCTTTATGTTCAAATCCTTGGGGACACCTAGAGGTTGTCGCACATTCTGGGTGTTTTACCATCGACTTCAGGAATTCCACCTCATGTGTTTCTTGACTCGGTTGTGATCTCCTACCCTAAGGGAAAAACTGCATGTATACTCTGGATGAAGAATGCTTTTATCTCATCAACCTGACTAACAAGGCTCTAACGAACGATTTGTCGTCCTGGCCATTTGTGGAGCCGGTCGTAGGGATATTCTTTTGGCTGAGCGGTTCTGCAAGGATACGCATTCTTCATGATTTTATGATGATTTTTTTAGAAAAAAGATAAAAATCAAAAATGAAAAAATAAAAGTGTTTGTTTTTAGAAAAAGGTTTTCATTTTCTTTAAAAGACACAAATAAATGAAAAAGATGATTGAATAATAAAACACCTTTATTAATGATCATAATCATTTGAAATAAAAGGGGCCCTACATATGATCCTTAAGCCTTAGGCAAAGCAAAATGATTTGAAAAACAACAAATTATTTTGAAATAGAAAAGATCTCAAGTAGATCAATGACTTTCCAGTTCTCCAAAGTGGTCTCGGGAGCACAACGGTACAACAAACTTGGTGTTTCTATCTGTTGTGTCATCTTTTACGATGACTATTTGATTGTCGTGGATGAAACCAACACTGTAGAATACTTCTTGAAATCTCTGGATGTTGGTCTTTGCAAGACCATGGGCTTCTCGCTCCACGGGAGGCTCGTACCTTAATCCATAGCGATTTCACTTTTTAGAGATATTAATCAGCTGACCTCAACCTTTGGTGTTACCTCTCTCCAACGTCCTTTGCATTCTTCAACGAAGCTAATGATGAGCTTGCACTTGCAACATGGTTCTTTTCCTTCATGATTACAACATTGGCGGTCTCAAGGGCTTGGAAAGAGGTTCCAATGCTTCCTCGCCAACTTCTATGTATCAAAATGAAGACAAATGGATAATCAAGAGGTCTTCCTCTCCATACACGATGATCAATTTACCTTTGACCCCGAATTTCATCTTCTGGTGTAAAGTGGACGTAATTGAACCGACGACATGTATTTGTAGTCTTCCCAACACACAGTTGTAAGTCTGATTTAAGTCCATAACCTGGAAGATTATTTGAAAAACGTTCAGCCTAATCTCTATAGGTAGGTCCACTTTACCAATAACAATCCTCCCTGATCTGTCGAAAGCTTTTACCACTATAGTTTTAGGAATCGTCAAAAGGAAAAATTTCTCTTGTATATAATATAATTGACCATATTAAATGTATCTTCAATAAATTTACCAATCATATCAATTGGGATAGTCTCTTCGGCACAAATGAAAATAGTCTTTTCCTTACTGAGTTAGGAGAAAACCAATTCATCCCCCATATCACGTCAATCTTCTTGAGTGGTAGGAAAATTAGACCAATTTGAAACCCATGACCGTTAAAAGAAACAAAATAATTCCTATATATCCACTGTTTAGATCAACACACTGGTTAATTATAAAAAGAGCTGGTTAATTATAAAAAGAACTTTATAATCTGTCTTCTTCAATTCTTTATGCACATTCTTCTGGTCATGTGTGATATAGGTCATGTGTGATATACTCACTAATTAGTGTAACATGAGTCTTCACAAGATCTCACATGTCTTGATAAATGAACATCCTATTATCTTCTTACAACAAGAATCGTAATTCTTTTAATTTAAAAAGAAAAGATTTATTGGAAAATAACCATTTTGAATGATTAATCGTTCAAGATTACCCAAAACCAAATCAAATGTTCTAACTATTATACGTTGGAACAAAGTACTCAATCACACAAGCACATGAAAGATGCTTTTCTTCGGAGTTTTGTTCTCCCATATGCACTTTTGAATAATAATGAATGAATTGAAAGATTAAAATTATCATGAGAAAATGAAACACACTTGTACTAACTACTCCGATACAATAATATATATAGTTATTACTTGCATTACAAAGCATTAACAAAACTCTTACTAACCACACTTCTCTAACCATCATAACATTAATAAGTACTTGATCTTTCAGCCTTCTCTTCTCTTCATAATTGATCACTTTGAGTGTAGAAAAATAAATTAAATGTGAGTTAAATTTCATATTACTTGAACATTTATAAACTAAATTAAAATGATCATGAAAAAGTGTATCGAAATGCTAAACGGTGATATAAGTATATGTGTTGACAAAATAATTTTCACTTAAAAAAGAAAACATTAAAGAGCCTGATGAAGAGTATTAGAATAATGAGTCAAGTGAACTTGCACACTCCTCAAGATCCAACACGAGTTCCTCACCCTATTTGATAGAATTATTAAGAGAATGGGAATCTTTTGCTCCCACATTAGTTATGAACAATACATTATAGAATTTGCTAGAATTTGCTAATACTCTTTATATGATGTTTGTTATTGGGCTTACACAACTCATGATTTCACGAAGCCAAACTACACTACATGACATACGTGGAACATGTATATATCGCCTATCTATTATATCATATCCATTAAACTTATGTCTAGATCTCATTTGGATGTCTAAGAAAAATTAATGTGCTTCAAATGATAAGAGTATTAGAAGTTCTTATATTCATTTAAATTTAGAAGATTAAGTACACACAAACTAAATATGTACATATAGTAGAATAAACTATTCCTTAAAACACTACAAAAGGAAAGGTAACTTTCTTTTCAAGTAAAACATAGTGGCAGTAAGGCTAATATAGTTTTACAAAACAACACTTAAGACTCTAAAACTCAGTCTTCATTGATTTGTTTAGACACCATGATTGATCTGCGACTGAAATCTCCCTCCGCCGCAAACATCACCCGCTCATCCTGCACATAATTGCTATCTTAAGCCATTACATGAGAAAAAGAACAAATTAAAAAATAATATTATAGAAACTCTAACTTGTTTTGATTGAGCGTGGCCGCTGCTGCCATCGTTGCAGCCACACCGCCCGGTGTAGTTCTCATGTCAGCTTTGTTCCTAAGCTCAGCTCCAATCACCCCCTCCGCATCCTCTCGTGTTACAGCCTTGTCTGCTCCCAGCTTCTCCCTCGCACCCTCCATTCATATCATTAAACATAACCATATGTCAGTCATATAGCATAATCTAGTACATTAACCTAATTAACGGTTCTAAATTGATGTTCTTAATGTAACATTAGTTATGATAAGTTACCGAAACGACATCAGCCAATGTTGTTTTCTGCAGATCAGGCATAGTACGAGTGTTCCGAGTTGCTGCTGACTGAGCTATTGCACCCAACCCACCCGGCTCAGTTTGGTTCTTTCCTGTGGCTTTCATTTCCGCTGCTTGTATAGCAGCAGCATCGCTCTGATCCAACGGCTTATCACCAGCTGGAGTTAAAGCAGAAGCTTCCAACGCCTCTCCAATGGTTATAGCACTCTTGTCCAAAGCCAAACCAGGATCATTCATCGGCACATCAGGTTCAACGAACTGCCCTACAACTTGTGACCCTACCGACTCCGTGATCAGGCGGTTTCCACCCACTTTAGTTTCGGAGATACTCACACCTTGGTTTCTGGCTATGTCTGAGATATCGTCGCGGTGGACAAGACCGGTTGCGGTGTTTACTGCGGCTGCTGATTGCATGACTGAAGCGGGGCTTCCTTTTTGGGTTTGTCCTAAGGTTTGATTCTCGGTTGCCTGCATGAGAGCTGCGTCTCTTGGCTTGATTGGTTGTGATGCTAATTCTCCGGAGACGTCAAAGACATCGCCGTATTTGATTGGTTGTTGCTCGGGGAATTGATCTGCTCGTGGTCTCTGTGGTTGTTCTTGGCTCATGATTCTGCACTTTGGTTTCGAAAAATTTCAATTGATTTTCCTTATTTGTGTATATTAATAACTTTAATCTGTGTTACTTAATTGCATTGGATTTGAAATGGAACTGAGTGAGTATATATAGAAGAAATGAATGGATACAAAGAGATGAATGGAGATTTTACAGATGTCATGCGAGTGAAAGATTGTTGTTCCATGTTTGGAGGTACAGGTGGCATTGGAAGCAGCAAAGTGCATGCATCATGACACGTGTTAAAAGGAATTTTCTAAAGAAGCCAAAACATGTTCTCTAGAACTATACGCATTACCTTCTTTTCTTTTCTACACCTCTATTACCAGAATTGGTGCAATGACTAATTGAACTCCGTGAAGATTGAGATGTTTGATCAATATACTTGTGATAAGAAGAGTCTCTATAAATATCATATTCTATTGATTTTTTTTTTATTCTTTTAAATGATGAACATATTGAAGTCGTTCTAGGTAAATAAGTTCATAAACTCTATTTTCTAATATTTATTGTACTATTTATATCCACCTTTGATTCATCATCTACTCAACTTTTATATTTAGTTTCCTCCGATGAACATAAACAATGTCTATTGGTATCAGTATACCATCAAGTGTGTATCTTTCTAACTCATAAGTACAAGGTAATTCATAAGATGTTCTAAGAGTACAACCACATATTTTCCTGTTAGTTCCAACATAATCAATTCTCAATAACTCTTCAGCAATGCATCTCAAAACAGCTCAAGACACTGAACCACAAAGATTATCATAAAATGAACTTATGTGCGCGTGGTCAACTTCATAAAAACATTTTTGAAAGGAAACTCAAATTTTGCCTAGTTATAACTTCAAGTTGTTATTCATAGCCTCCTAACATTTGACCATGTCACCTATATTGTTCCCCAATATCTACTTTAACTTCCAGTGAGCAGACTCAACCTTAAAGTATTAAAAATACTAAAAATAATACATAGTAAAAATACAAAAGAAAATACATAGTAAAATTACTAAAAAAAATAATACATAGTAAAAATACCAAAAACAAATACATATCGATTAGTCATGGTGTTACCCAAATGTAGCACTGGGTTAATCTATTCTCCAACAAATCTCTGCCTATGTGGAGTCACCCATGTGACTTTCACATAATCAATAAGTTCACTACAATCAACACATGTCTACTCAAGTTGTTACAACTATTGATCATACTCAACCTCATCACTAGCCCATACAACTTCTATCCATAAAGTGTTGATCATCTTCTGAATGTCATTCACCACATATTGCTTGTATTTTGCATCAACATTTTTATTAATTGAAATCGACATAGCAAATTAATCATCATTAGAAATACAATTCAATTGCTTTCATCAAAGAAAGATCTCTATCCGCCAAAATCACTTGTGGACAAAAATCTTTCTTCAAAAATAATTGTTCCAGCTTATCCAACACCCAACAAAAATTATATGTCTACTCAGACTCCATAGAAGCAAATGAAACACCAAATGTCAACTCGTTTGATGTCGTGCCAACAATTTCAAATAGAGGTTGTCTATATTTGTTTATCTTATAGGTGTTGTCCATAACTAACACAATAGAAAAAATATTCAATAACTTAACTGAATATGGATGGGCTTAAAATATCTCTCTCACAACTTCTTAGTCATCTCTTTTTTTTACTCCAATAAACATAGTCAATGTCCTCTATAAGCTTAAACAAATGGTGTATCTCACTTCTAGGATATTTTATCTCTTTTTTGTATCATACTCTTATCCTTATATATTTGCGTGATCCCAGTGACATTCTCCAGATCTCGCTCTTGAAAGGAAAACAATATGTGTCTAGGTGGAACATGTCTCTTTGTCAAATCAACAACATGTTGTTTCTCATATGTGGTCAGTCTACCAACAAAGGAATAATCTTATAATCCATCAAGTAAACCATGGTTATGAACTACATATTTTACATCAACCTTGTTAGACGTTAGACTTCGATCTAGAGAGGGGTGAATAGTTCATAAGTTAAATTTTTTAACAAAAATTATTTTAAAAATTTTATAATGCGTGGAAGTAACCCGAATCAAATCGTCTAACCGAACCGCTATCAAAAAGCTCAAATATGCATAATTGCAATTAAGATATGATAATGAACACAAATTTGATCAACAAACTATCAACCACAATCAATTTAATGCAATGCTAAAAGTGGAGACTATTCCCAATGATAAAACACACAAAAATACTATTGAGACAAATTATCGAACACCTTGTGTGCAAATGATTTTGTTTAGAAATTTTTATGGTTTTGTTGATCTTCAAATCCAACCACAATCTAATCGGTTGTAATCAACTCAACAAAACCTTTTTCAAAAGGCTATCAAATTTTTCATCCAAACGTATTAATCATACAATCAAGGAATTCAACAATTTGCAAATGAAATGTAAAAGAGATAGATAGATAGATAGATAGATAGATAGATAGATAGATAGATAGATAGATAGATAGATAGATAGATAGATAGATAGATAGATAGATAGATAGATAGATAGAGAGAGAGAGAGAGAGAGAGAGAGAGAGAGAGAGTAAACAAGGATTTATTTAGACAAATCCCCAATTGGCCTCGTTATGGGTACGTCTATCCTCAATTTAAACTCGAACTCAGATAATGAAAGTAACCTTACTTTGCAAAAGTAGTATACAAGAGAAATGTAGCAATCTAATCCTATAAACCCTAAGTCTGATGTTGGTTCTGAAACTTTTTCTTTCCTTGATCTGAACTTTATCAAGTAATCTAACAGTGCCAGTTTGATCCACTGTCATACGCTACTCATTTGCAAGAAGCTCCCGTTCTTCAAAGCCTTCACTTGATTGAATCCAAATTGCAAATTATTGTAACCCAAGATTTACCAATATGACCCACCATCCCACGCTACTCCTTTGTAAGAACCTTTCGTTCTTCAAAGACTTCACTCAATCGGATCCAGATTACGTAATCTTGTCTAAAAACTTCAAATCCCAAGTTGATCTTGAAGGAAAACCCACCTTGGTTTTCTTATTTGAAACCCTCAAAGATCTCAACCCAATTTACAATTCATCAACCTAAATTGGATGTTATCAACTCTAGTTCTAGATGACACCCAAACAAAGAATAATTATGTGTAGTTTGTTTGTGTGTATGCATATAATGTAGGTTGAAGATGGTGAGAACTCTTTGAAATCATGGTTTCGTGTATGTTTTGTGAAGTTCTAGATGGTACCCAACTTCATCTTGCAGATGCTTCTCCCCCTTTGACAACATCAAAAATAGACAAAGCAATTCATGAGAAGTATCTTATATCACTCATATACCAATATAACACACAAAGGCGTTTACAAAGATAACATTATCAATAAAACAACACTCACATAGAATGGTGTAAATATTGAAAATGTCTAAACATAAATAAAAGCATTTAAAGCAACAACATAACATGGTTGCCATAACTTATGCCAAATAACATATACAACAAACATGAAAGATGAAGGATATAATGCAATAAAAACTCTTGAGTTACTACAAAAATGACACGACTACGTGGCATATACTTTTGGTGCTCCCGAATGTTGCACACGCATGTGCTCTAGCAAGACAATATATTGATTTATCACCACTCAAACAAAAAAACAGAGATGTTATCATAATAATGACACACTAAAAGAATTTTGTTGACATTATAACATGTTCAAACATATTTCATACCAGAATAGATAACATGCTTAAACACCGAGAACATATTTAACGTATGGAAGAAGAATAACATGAAGTCACTATAAGTGTACAAATTGAAATACATCAATTGAAATTTTTGGAAGTAAACATTCATGACTTAGTTCATACATCAATCATATCAAGCATTTGAAACATAAACAACATGCAAAACTAAAAACTTACTTTCAAATAGAGAAAATGGATCAATATTATCTCGCTTATGGATTGATTAAGGATGCACTCATATGTGATTGAACTTCCAAGAAATTTTAGAGAAAAAGTATATAAAGTTCATTTAAATTAATTTTTGAAATAATAATTCGAAACATTAAATTATCTTGAAAAACAACTTAGACGATCCAATGTTTTTTAAATTACATGCATCTTGTAATTCATGATTTCCTCTTCATCCCATATAATATGATTCAATGCCACAAATTCTTTAAAACAATGATGATAAATTGATGTTATTTTGAGTCTTTCACACAAAATTTGATGTTTTCAAAATATACTAGAAAAAAAAAAGAGGAAATCAAATTTTGTGTGAAAGACTTAGAAGACATACATTCATTGAAGAATTTTGGACTGGATCAAATTATATGGGTTAATAAGAAAATCATGAATTACAATATGAATGTAATTTTAAAGCATTGAACCTTTTAAGTTATTTTTCAATAATAATTTAATTTTTCTGATTATCATCTCAAAAATCTATTTGAATGGTTGTATATGGTTAATAAGGGGCAGGAAAAAACAAGCAATCTCATATTTTATAATAAACTCTTACACATATCATCACGGTTAGAAAAAATAACCGTGGTGAGATCTTAAAATGCAAGAATGGAGTTGTTGGGATTCAAACCAAGGACCTATAAATTTCACAACAATTGTCTTATTTATCCATTGTTATAAGTAGCGCGCTACCGAAGTTATAACCACAACCGCTCGTCCGTTGTGGAAACCAACATACAAACAATCACATACTACCTAACAACGGACATGAAGCTTCCATTATATGTGTTTTCCATAGTAGTGTAGTTTCCAACGGTTCCTACATTCATAATAATTAATAATGTGTATAAAATTGATTTATAAATGAAAATAAAAATTAATATATACTTACGAATGGTAAAACGATCCCATGTAACATTCTTTATTCTCAACAACCAACTTATTTTGCTCTCGTACTTTGAAATTGAATGTTCAATTGATCTAAGAAACAATACTTTCTTAATTTCCTTTCAACACACATCTCATGCATTGACGTAATTAGAAGTTAATGAAAAACTCAAATCTTTATGTTAAAGTATTAGAACAATGAATATACATTGAAATCATACAAAAAAAATTATACTTACGAGCACCACAATTGTAGTATGGGTATGTCCAGCCAATTATATGCCTTCAAAAATTCCACAAGACAACTCTTATGAAGTATAAAAGATTGTTTTGGTTCATGTTTTAATTTTAAATTGCAGATGTGTGGAATCTCCTTTATCATCCTTGATAGTTTATACGTGTTATCCAATAGACATGGTGTGGTCTCAATATTGTATTGCAGGGAAGAACAACTATCTTTCGTGCTTGCACCATCCATAATAATTTTCTAAAGTAAGTTCAACTGATCTAAAATTAGGTGGTTGAATACACCCATTTATTTCAATTGATGCATCATAAAAACAAATGAAATATAATACAATATAAAAATAAAAATACACAAAAAATAACAACAACGTACAACACAAAATTTTAACTTATACTTATACCTCAATTACATCGCGGGTACACATTTCTCGCACTTCCGTGAACAACTTCTCTTGCTCTTCCTCACCCAACTTCTCTCGCTCCTCTTGGACCCTCTATCGCACCTCCTACATCATCCTCTCACGCACCTCCTAGAACATCCTCTCCCTCTCCTTCAGGTTCACCCTCCCACGTTCCTTCTAAGTCCACTTCTCCATCGCCTTTTGAGTCCACTTCTTCTGCTACTATTCTAATGTCTCCTCCAACTTTTCAATAAACTTTTCAGCAATTATCACGAACCTCCTGAGTCTACTTTGTTGATTTATTGTGATGGTAAAAAATGTAACTTCAATTCCACGCCTCTTTCAAGACCACGAATACGCCCATCATGCTCCTCAATTCCAATCGCTTCTAGTAAGATGTCACGGTAATCTCGTGGGATGAATATACCAATTTTGGATTATTCAACCAGTATATCCTACAACATATAAAAGTTCTTCTTTACCAAATTGAATTAACTAAAATAAGTAATGTTGAAAAAGTATCCACTAAGAATCTTTTCAACCACTTCGTGAGTAAACTCTGATGTGAACGAGACATCTGGTCTTTGACGTGCCATCATCCATTCTCATGGCGTGATGGTGGAGATGGATTGCAATCAAGTATTCTAGAAGGATCTCACAACTCTAGTTCCCTTTGTTTTCTTTTTTTATTAATCATTTATTCTTCAAGTTTGTCATTACCTCCACGAGATAATCTATGTGGATAGATATTTCTAGCTCTATTTTTCTTTCTTTTTTGGCTCTTATCCACAAAATCAGGAGTGGTGCGAGACTTTTCAAATTCCTTCCAAAATTCTTATAAATAAATGGATACTTCACTTATGGAGTCTTTGATTCATCACTTGGATATTTAATATAATCATATGTGAGTTGTGTCTTAAATCTCCTCCAACGCTCATCAACATATCGAACTCATTATTTTTTTTAGCATTTTATCCTCTAGAATAATAAACACTGCCTATTTTTACATAATATAGTTGATATTAGTATTAAACCCAAAAAAAATGGTAATCTATACTCGTAAAACATATCATACAATTTATAATAAATACTGTAATATCAGTCCATATGCTATCTTTCAAATCACCGTCAACGTCATGTCAATTGTCTATTAAAATACTCATTTTAATTATACCTTGTAATGCTAAGTAATCCCTAAAATCACCGGCATGTTCACCATAAACCTTACCAATTATTACATCATAATTAACCAGGAAGAAAACACCATTTTCTTGGGCTTTTTTCACCTTGGTCAACACAGTGGCACATCTAGTTTTTCTTTGCTTTTTGTATTACCAGAGTTTGTATGAAAGGTGCTTGTCGAATCGCTCATGTCCATGTAAATTAAGAAAAATAACAACATATTACAGAGACACCAACATAAACTTCAAAGCCACACCATACAACACTTCATCCAAAATGATTCAAATCATAGAAACATACTAACTAGAAATATGCAGTAGAGAGAGACCATAGAAACATACTAACTTGAAACACACACAATATTTCATCCAAAATGATTCATAAATTTAATTTATAAGAAGACACATTATTGAATATTTCTATGCTCTAACACATAACTAATAGCACAACACATGATTTATTTCTAACACAAATTTAAACACAGTCAATAAGGTAATAAGAAGACACAATATTACTATTTCTAACACATTTATAACACAAGTTACAATGACTATTTCTGAAACAAGTAATAAACACATTGCATGAATATGATTAAAGATTAAAACAACAAGTTTTTATGAATAATTTCAAGAACAACAACATATATTGATAATATAATAAACAGTTGTATTATCATTTCTATGAACATTTCTAAAACTATAACCATTTCTATGAACATTTCTAAAACTATAACCATTTCTATGAACATTTGTAAAAATAACACCATTTCAGTTAGTAAGTAACACCATTTCTAACAATATTTCTATGAACATTTGTAAAACTAACGTCATTTCTATGAAAATTTCTAAAACTAACACCATCTTAGTGGTGAGTTATGTACCTCAAACGTGATGGTGAAACTTAAACGAGTAAGATTGGAAGAGTTGATGTTCGAGTTCATGTTGAAAGAGTTGATGTTGAAAAGAGATGATGGAATTTGAGTTTTGATGAAAATCGCCTAGGATTTTTGTTAAGAAAATGACAATGTACCACAATGGGTAAATGAAAAGTTATAGTCTAATTATGTGAAGTATTCAGGCAAAAGAAAAAACACGTATGTTTTTAAGCAAAATCGAGGGAATAGATTAATTAAAAATTAATAAAAATAGAAAAGTGTCGTATTCTGGAAATTCATGTAAAAGAACTATCACGTCAGTTTCTAGACAAAAGTGAGGGAATAGATTATTTAATAATTAAAAATAATAAAAAATAAAAAAAGGCATTTGAAGGTATTAATTTAAAAACATTGATGCAAAAGATATTACCCCTCGGTTGGCCATGGAACCAATGGATTATACAAATTAAAAATAAAAAAGAAATTTGTAGAAAAAAGGCATTTGAAAATATTATACAGAAAAAAAAAAAAAAGGGAAAAGAGAAAGACGCCAAGTGAAACTCTTTTGAGAGAGATGAAAGGCTATTGCAGATGTTGAGAGAATGAGTTTTGGGTGATGGAGTGAAAATGATGATTATTGATCAAGATGAATGATGAAATGGATGTTTGATGATGATGTTATGTTATGATTATGATTTTGCTCATAAAGGGTTTTGGTGATTTGAAATAGAAATGATATGAAAAAGAAAAGAAAAAAAGTAAAAACTGAATGAAATTCAAAAAATAAATGTGACTTTTCGGTTTATGATTCAAATCAAATGTAAAAGTTATTTCGAATCATGATTTTTAACTTTTAAGAGAAAATAACTTTAATTAGTATCAAATACAATGGTTGATTCGAATAAATTTGAATAGCCCCAAAAATGTTTCAAGTCTCGGACTTTTGATTCGAATCAAATTCAAAGGCAAAAAGGGTTGATTCAAATCTAGTTCATTTTTGAAAAAAAAAACAAGATAAGATGAGGTTTTTCAAATTCAATTCATTTTAATGATGAGAAATATGTTTAATGCAAATGAAAAATGAGCTTTAATGTCATACATGAATGTAAAGAAAAATGATCTATTTTAATGCGAATGTTCAAAATGATTTTTAATGTAAAATGCATTTTGTTGTGAATGAAAAAATAATTTTAATGCACAAGAAATCTAATGGTAATGCATGAATGCATGAATAATGTAGATGAATTCAATGAACATAGAAAATAACAATTACACTAATGCATTGAATGTTTGAATGATTAAATCATGAAATGCATAAATATATCGCATACACAAACATGTTTCAAACATACGACACATTTAGTCAATTAAATAAATACAACTCATTGGAAGAAGTTTGATTTTGCAACTATCCTTGAGTTTTGATGATAACAAATATTATTTTGTATAGAGAATAATTTTGTACTCAAATTGTTTTGTTAAGTGTGTAGGTAAAAGAATACAGGCTCTGACTCTGAAGAAGTCAACTCTGGATGACCAAACTCTAAAATATAGACGCACTTTGAACCAAAGGAAGATCAAATGCGTGCTTAAATAAAAGTCGAGCAAATGGATTATCAAGTGAATGCTTATACAAAGAATTTATCCAAAATGACTTTGATAATGACTCTGATGTTTCAAGTCTCTGAAGTCTCAGGACTCTGAACTCTATAGACTTTGAAGTCTTATTTTCATTAGATATTGAAGACAACTACTCAAGCTTCATCAACTTTTATACAAAGCCTCTGACTAGAAGTTAATTACTAAAAGTCAACAAATGAAAGAAGATAATATGGAAAGTATAATCAATATAAAAGGAAATATCCTTTCCACTACCCTGAAGATCATGAAAACGGATTGTACTATTGTACCAACGTTGTTTCTCACGTTCCATCCCCACCCATTATCTACTGCAAGTTTCACTCTATTGTTGTATATACAAGTGACCTCCATACAACTATAATATTGAGGATATTCCAACTTCACTCTTCAAAGGATATACTCTTCCCTATATAAATAGGTATTGGAATCTGTAGCGGTGTATTCGTCACTTTATGATTTATTGATTAAATCAAAAGCAAAGCATACAAAGAATCAAGTCGCCACCGCACTTTTATTTATCCAAAGGATTGGCTAAAAAGCGAACAAAAGCCTAAGAAGTTTTACACATAGAAAACTAATGAAAAGATCAGAGTTTCTGGATAAGGGGTAAATTACGCAATGGGAAGGTGTTAGGCACCCAAAACGTCATAGGTACTCCTAGGGAGCCCTTTTCACAACTTGTTGTATGACATGTTATTTGTTATGAAATATTTATTGTGCAAACACGAATGAAGGGATGAGAAAAGAATATACAATTTTTATTGTTTTTGTGTTTGAACGGATGAACCCGTTGCCTACGTACCTTTCCATGGAAGGTAAGGATCAAAACGCCGTAGTTCGGCTAAAAGATTTCCAAAATATGTGAATTGATTTTAAAACAAAATCCCTAAGGTCTTTCGTTATCCACGGGAGAAAACTCAACCTTATACAAACAACGAGTCCACCATGTGAGAAAAGCTTCGACGTACTAGAGGGGTTAACCCTGTTTTCAGTACGGAAGTCTTACAGTTCGATCACTAAGGACAAAAGGTGAGATTAACATCAACCAACTAGGATAAATCAAACCTATGGCTAATGTATGAAAACTTATCAAGCAGGGACAAAGCCACAAAACAATTGAATGAGTTGGATTAACCAATTAGAATTTATTCACAAAAGATGGTCAAAGTATGATTAGAATTCAATTCAAAAGAAGTATTATGAAGATGAAGTTTTGAAAATCATAGGCCTAAGGCCTAGGTTTCTAGTTTGAAAAGAAGTGAAAATGTTTGCACAATAGTTTTCAAATTTGGATTAACATGCAAATGGAGGTTTAGAAACAAAAGGTGGAAGGGTGAGGGAGTGTAAAACTTCTTAGATGTTCACCTCTTGAAATCATATGGAAGATGATTCAAGTGATTCCTTTGGAATAGGCAACAATGCACATAACAAATAAGAAAAACAAATGGATACCGGATGCCAATTACTGGACTTATACCAATCTCACTGAAGCACAAAACAAATGGATACCGGATGCCAATCAACTGGACTTACACCAATCTCCTAA
This sequence comes from Lathyrus oleraceus, assembly GCF_024323335.1. Classification (NCBI taxonomy): domain Eukaryota; kingdom Viridiplantae; phylum Streptophyta; class Magnoliopsida; order Fabales; family Fabaceae; genus Lathyrus; species Lathyrus oleraceus. The sequence goes on along the minus strand of NC_066584.1, from coordinate 83,552,363 downwards.
AACAAAACAAATGATACCAGATGCCAATCACTGGACTTATACTAGTCTCACAAAGGAAAACAAGAAAGTCGGATACCGGATACCATTCACTGGACTTATACCAATCTCCTACCATATCACAGGAAACAAATGCCAATAACTGGACTTACAATTGACTCCTCAATGGTCATAGGAAACAACTGCCAATAAATGGACTTACAGTTGACTCCTCAAAACAAGATGATCACACAGATATGAACAATGATTATGAAATTATGTACAATTAATGATGATAAATGCACAAAGGCACACATAAGCAAATATGCACAGATGAAACAAGCAATCAGGCAAACAAGTCAGTTAGCACACACTATACACAAGCAATTAGGCTCAAACAAGGTTAGACTTTACAGTCAACTGGAATGGGGTATGTTGTGCTCTTAACCTTAACATTGAGAGTTAAGGTGAAGCAGATGAAAAGGAGATGAGGGGTGTGCCTCATAGCTTCTATCCCTGGCCTGGGAGAGCTTTGAATATTAGAAAGTGTGGGAGTTCAGAAAGTTGGAACTCTTCTCCACAAGTGATTGACTCTATAGATCTTGGGTTAGTATCCACAATGCATCAACATGTTATGTGAGCAAAGGGATGACACACTGAATAGCAGGAGATGGATTACACATCTCTTTTATCTGCCAATTGCCTTATCAAAGGACTTTTCCTGCTTAGCACAAAAATAAACACACAAGAACATGGCCTCTTAAGGAGGGCTTCAGACAGGTGCCTGCCCAAGTAACAGGACAGGTCTTCCAGACTACATGAAGAAGAGATGTTATACCTAAGTGGTTAAGCAACCAAGCAAAAGCAAGTTCAAAGTGAACTTAAGCAACTTATGTACCTGTGGAAACATCAAACAAATCAGTATACAACTCAGACAATCAAACAATAGTCAATATCAACAGTCAAACCCAATAAGCCAAGGCATAAGCCACAAATCAAGCTCAAATGAGTTAACAACCCTACAAAACACACAATGTTAGTAGTCAAAAGCAAACATCAAATGCTCAAGTGTTGGAGCATAATGAACCATATAACTTGGATGTTCAACCTGAAATCAAAGCTCAAACATGAGAAGCAAACCACTAGGTCAAAGCCTAGGGTCAAAGATGGAGAAAAATTTTAAAACAGAAGCTGAAAATTAACATGAATCAACTTCAAACACATCTTGAAACAATCCAAAAGGTCTCACATTCATATCAATAACCAAATCCATTTCATGATCAATTGAAGTTCAAGACTATTTTAAAGCACCAATGTGACCAACCAGAATGAAAAATCTCAATTAAATCAGAAATCAATCAAATAATTCCAAGAAAATTCATGCTCATTCACAACATCCATAACATGTATCACACAAAAAATCAGAGCATTTGGAGATCAATAGGCAAGGAAAACACATCACATAAGATGAACAAACAAAGGTGTGACACACATTGTCACACCTACATTCACATGATCATAAAACAGAAACTATAAATGGTAAAAATACCAAATCAACACCAAAATGTCAAGCAAAGTGTCTAGTTTCATCATGCAAATTTTCAGATTCATTGGATAAAAACTCAGCATTTCACAAAAGATATGGCAAGGCAAGGTACAAAAGGCATACATGATCAAATACCCTAGCACAAAATAATTTCCAGCCAAGCACAATTTATGGAAAAATGATCATAAAATTCTAGACAGAAAATGTGACATAATGCAAAAAACCACATATTTTTTGGATCATTTATCAATTATTTATGAATTTTAGAAGTTAAAGAAAAATTAAAAAAAATGTATGAGAAGCATATGGAAATAGATGGAGGGAAAAGAAATAATATGCATGCTTTTGAAAATATGTCACACGCTGGAATCGAAGTGAGGCCAAATTCAAACAGCCAAGCGCGCCAAGCTGCAACGTGGACCAACAACATTCAAACCCTAGGATAAAACATGCAAGGCGTTGGAATGAAATCCGCAGGAAACAATGACGAACTCGCAAGTAAATTCGCAGCAAGGCTTATGCATTCCGCAGGAAATTCTCCAGGAAATCTGGAAAACAGTATGAACACACGATGAAGATCATGAAGATCTTCATCCACTTTTCCAGAAAATTTTCAAAACATCCAGAAATCACAAATGAGCATGGCATCGTGTAGTACATTCAACATAGATCATAAATCCACAATTATTTCATGCAACAACACTTAAACACGAACGGATCGAGGAAAAGAAAAATCATCATCCAAACTTCAAACAGTCATATCTCACTTAATTTGGCATGGAATTGCACGATTCAAAGCCTAAACTACTCAGCATCACAAGATCTATCATAATATGGCAATGAAAATCAAAATTATGAGATGCGATTTGTAACCTCTTGTAGAAGCAGAACTGGATTTGGTGTTGTTCAAGCCTTGCAGTGTTCAAAATCTCCTCTAGAACACTTGTATGGATGATTGGAAGAGGAATTGCAGCTCAATTGCACACGATCTTGCAAGAATCTTGATCTGCCATGGATGCTTCAAAGCTTCGAGTATTCCACAAAACAACACCAATACTTTTGATTCCACGTGCAAGATTGATCAATAACACTTCCAAACCAAGGATTCAGCAATGGAATGTGATTTGTTTGAAGAAAATGAGAGAAAAGTTTGAGAGAAAATTTGTGAAAAATTTCTAGATCTGAAAATTGTGAGTGTTGTTAGCAGAAAACAATTATGATTTGCTATATATACTTCTCCCTAATCATTTCCTTAATCATGCTTAGCCAAATGGTAATTGGATTAGTGAATATGTGGTGTTTGTGCAATTTGGCATTTCACCCTTGTGCATGAAAATCATGGATGAACAGTGCACGTGATGCATTTGTTTTCACTTAATTTTTCATTTTGGAGCTATTGGCAATGATAGAATGTTCAAATAATTGGCCAATTTTAAACTTTAAAAATTCCCTCCAAAAATCAAGTGAAATATCAAATGTTCATGTGATCATAATTCATGAAATGCAATGCATGATTTGGAAAGTAGAGGTCAAGAGAAGAATGTACAAAAAGGAGCCACTTGATTTGGAGCTTTGGTGATCAAGAAACACTCTCAAAAGATAACCCACCCACAGGGAAGGGAGCAAGGTGCACAATGATCCTTGAGGCAATGAAATGATATGATATGATGCCATGAGGGATCTTAGGGACAAAATTGGGGTCTTACAAATGCCCCTATTTAAGGTCATTCTAGCCGGAGAAGTGAAGTTTAGAAATCTTCATCTCGACGCGGTAGAATGGACTTAAATAATAGTAATGAGACAAATTTTGGTCCCTAAGAGACCTCATGATGCAGATGTATGTATGCAAAAGAAACAAAACTCTGTGGGGGATAATGATCCACAAAGAAGAACAGACGATCCATCGGAGTAATACACTCACCAGGAACAGAGACTCTAACAAGACTCTAATGGGGATAAGAAAAAGAAAAGAATGCGTGAGCAGGACACGACTCTGAATTAGGGAAACTGACGTTACGCGAACAAGACATAACCAGAGACCTCACAGGGGAGAAAGAACTCAAACCGGGAAAGAAGAATTCCAAAGGATGACACATCCATTGGAAAGACTCACACTGACTCACAAAATGCGTGTACTGGGGAGAATGCCAATACAGCAACACGAATAGAAACACAACTCCGCTGGGAAAATCTAACAAAGACTTTCCAGGGGAAGCCAAAGGATGAGATGTTACCGGTTAGTGAGTAACATGCTCGGGAAGAAAGAATATCTAAGACCTGTGTACGGGTGAGAGATATCAATCGACCAAATCATCTGAGGAAAACCTGAAAAAGGTATACTTCGACTCAGGGAAATCTGACTCCACAGGGGACCAAGGTCATAATAGGGAGTAGACAGGAGGGAACACCAAGGATACCGGGTTGTAGGTATGTAACAGGTGACCGACCAAGGCGTGAATTGGTGTGTGTTCCAAAACACTCATCATCTTGAAGAAAGCTAGAAAAGCAGTCTTGTTTATAGGATGGATATTTGATTCTGTAAAGAATGCAAATCTTACTCAATTGGGGAAACAAACAAAGGATTCAACCAAAGAGTGCATGAGATATATTATCTATAGCCGTCAAAACGTAGATAATAACCTCGTATGGAAGATTATCCATAACCGGGTTGTAGGTTGTTTATAGGATAAAAATCCGAAATCGTGAATTGGTTTGTGTTCCAAAACACTCATCATCCTGAAGAAAGCTAGAAAAGCAGACTTGTTTATAGGATGGATATTCGATTCCACAAGGAATACGAATCTTACTCTGCGGAGAAAACAATCAAAAGATTGACCCAAGAGTGTATGAGATATAATATCCATTACCGTCAGAACGTGGATAGTATACTCGCATGGAAGATTATCCCTAACCGGGTTGTAGGTTGTTTACAGGATAAAAATCCGAAATCGTGAATTGGTTTGTGTTCCAAAACACTCATCACCCTGAAGAAAGCTAGAAAAGCAGACTTGTTTATAGGATGGATATTCGATTCCACAAGGAATGGGAATCTTACTCGACTGGGGAAACACGAAAGGCTTCAACCGAAGAGTGAATGAGATATATTATTCATTACCGTCAGAACGTGAATAATAACCTCGAGAGGAAGATTATCCATAACCGGGTTGTAGGTTGTTTATAGGATAAAAATCCGAAAAGAAAGGCATCAGGATACCAAACTAGGTATATAAAGATGACCGATCAAAGGGAGAAACAGACATTACCAACAAGAGGGTAAATGAAAGAAGACTCGCTGGGAATACATTGATGAAAATCAATGATCCGGGGAACACAATCACTGACAAAAGGTGAAAGGGCCCGCTGGGGATAAAATTGCTAGCATACGGCAATTATCCACAAAAGACTTGCTGGGGATATAAGTGCTTATTCAAGCAACTTATCCAAACGAAGGAAAATCAACATCGAATACTAGATGAAGATAACCACAAAGAGGGGATTACATCTACCAAAAATTGGGTAGAAAACCACAGAAGAGTAACTGTCATCGGTTGGGATGAACAACAAAGTTAACTCTACTAGGGGAGAAAACAGGGTTTATAACTACCGGTTAGTAGGTAGAAAACCGCACAGATAGGACTTACGACTGCTGGTTTGTAGGCAGAAAGCCAAAAGTTCCACTGAGGATAAGATGAATGAGTGCCGGTTAGTAAGCAACTTATTCATTTATACCACAGGGAAGCACAAGAGACAGTTGAAAAAGGCCAATTTAGGATCGAACCAAAAAGGCGGACTGAATCATGACTCATCCTAATGAGGATATAACTCAATAGGGAAAACCCGTCCCAATGTGTGTGTTGGGAGGGAACGGAAACAACCGTCATCCACGAGGATTTATCTCAGTGGGGAAATGGCCGGAAAGGATAGACACTTTCTGCTTAAGGGCTGACTCTATGTTGAGAGATTAAACACCCGACTTCTGCTTGGGGAGCTCTATTGGGGAGATCTGTATCACCAATTAGCAGGACACAATAAACAAAAGATATATGGCAAGAAATGCAACATGAATATCTGTATGTTTAAGAGTATGCATGAATATGCGTGATTTATGTTTGATGAATGTGTAACACCTCAAAATTTGCCCTCCTCTTTTGGGACTAGCTTAGCATATTGCATATCATTTCTTAGGGCATTAGTCATTGCATATTTGCATATCACATGGCAACATTGAGCAAGTCATCCTCCTAAGTCTTAATCAGAAGATAAAGAGGTTAAAAGATGCAAATTGAGGGTTTCATTGAATGGATTGGTCACTAATCATCTGAGGGTGTGTGTTTCAAATTAGGGTTTCATGGTTCCTCAAGGAGATTGATCATCATCTTGGTTGAAATGGTACATCATCATCATCATGGTTTTGTCATCACCAAGAGATTCATTGTTCTTGATCATATGCCTTGAGATTAGGGTTTTGACCTCTGGTCAACCCTAATCATCTGCATTGTGCCAATCAGGGCTTGTCAAGGAGATGGGGTTTTCAATGGATATGGGGATAATCATATGATTATATTGAGCTTATGGAAGCTAGGGTTTCATGTTTGAGCCATTTCATCAGGAGTTTAAAGCTCAAGTTCATCTATGCATGGCCAGTTCATCTATCAGTCAGGAAAAGTCAACCAAAGGTCAACTGATGGATTTGGAGGTGGGAGAGGGTTAGAGACACTTCATTCATGTCCAAACAAGTTTCATTTGACATTTCAAACATCAAGAATGAAGAAAGTAAAGTCAGATGGAAACTTTCCAAAAATAGAAAGTGACTGGTAATTCAAAACTGCCAAAAATGGAAAGGTTTTCTCCTTGAAATTACATGTCCAAAAATATTTCAAATGAAATTTTGTCCACCATGAAAGTTGAAGATCTTGCTCTCACCTTTCCAAAAAGTCCAAGAACATGAATTTCTCATTTGTGGTTGGCAAGTTATGGATTGATCATTGTCCAAAAAAGTTGAATTTCAAAGTTGCATAACTTTTGATTCACAAGGCCAAATGGAGTGAGACTTTTTTGAGCAAAATTCTTTTGATGTCCTCTATCCAAAACAAGCATTACATGTCATGAAAACTCATCACACAAAAAGTCCATTTTTCAAGTGGACTTAATTTGAAAATTGGAGGGAAAAAGGTGATTTTGAGATTTAGGCATGGTTTTCACATAATTCCACTTGCATTAGCTCACAAACATGTTTTAAAACTTGCTCAAAACAGAAAATGCACTGTTACATTGGTTTTGTACAAGTGAGGGTGAATTGGCCATTTTACCATTTAGCATGAAAACTTGATTTGGCTTAATCCATTGCATTTACACTAATCATGATTAACAACATCATTAACAACACATATATAAGTTAAATCATAACTGTTTTCTGATTAACCATAACAGAATCAAGATCTAGATCTGAAAATCACAAAATTCTTCAACTTCTTCTCTCACTTTTTTTGCAATTTTTTTCACAAACCTTGCCAAGATCTTCATCAATTCATCATCTACATGCACTATTGAAGCTGTTGGAAGCAAGATTTCATCCTTTTCAAGCCAATTCAAAGACTGTTAAAGAGAGCTTCAACAATGGCAATTCGAGTTTGGAGCTAGATCCTTCACAATCAACATCCAAACCTTGTTCCATTCATCAATTCAAGCATCAAGGAGCATCTGTTTTGCACTTACAAGGCCTGGTTCGCGCGAATTCACAGCTGCACATCATTGAAGGTGAGTTTTCGAGTTTGACAATTCATGAAATCAATTAATGCTTCTTGTAGATCTTTGAGAGTAGAGTAATCTGCACTTTGAACCACTGATTTTCGTTGAGAAATGAGAGAGTTATGTGAATTAGAAGTTTTGTGCATGATTATGTTTTCTATCGAATCTCTTTAATTAGGATGAATTAGGTCAAAATAATTTGAGATTGTGAATGTACATTGAGAGACCTTTCTGGTGATATGCGGTTTGTTGGATTTGGTGAACATTTGTTCTTGGACGTATGAACTTGTGATGAACATGATGAATGTGATGAAAATTTCCAGAAACATGATTTTGATCCATAATTTCGCTACTGCGCATGCTGGTTGGTGTTAGCGCGCGCCAGGATTTAAAATGGAACACGCTTCGATCCTTGGCTGATGACAATTCTCCTTTTTGCTTTAGAATTTATTTCCATATGCTTCACATGTTCACCATGCTTGTTTCATTGTTTTTTTATTTTTCTTCAACATTCAAAATTCCATAACTCCTAAACCACAAATCCAAATTGATTGAGATTTTTTATGCCATGATCCTTGTAACCTCTACTATTTTTTGGTTATTTTTATTGAAATTGTGCACGTGTGATTTTTTGAATGGCCTAGGGTTTGTTTAGGTGTGTTCTTTCTTTCACATTGCTTGGTATTTTGATCATGAAATGATGATGCTTAACTGGATGGAGCTGAAATTTTACATGTGCAAACTAGAGACCTTAAGTGACATTTTGGCTTTGAGTTTGTGACTTTTGCTTTCCTGGATTGTGAGATATGAGCTGTTGAATCTAGGTGTGACAATTTGTGTCACACCATTTCTTGCTTGACTTCCTGATTTTTTTTACCATGCCATATGAACTAAAAATGATGTGAATTTTTGCATGTTGAATATTCTGGATGTTAGGTTTGAGTGTGAATTTTTGTGGATTTGTTTAAGTGCATTTCCTATTTGTTTGAGAATTTCTCCCCTGTTTGACCAATTGTGAACCTTTTGTGAGTCATGATCTCATATGTTTTGTGAAATTCTTGTGGTTTATTGGATGGACTTGAAATTTGGCATGTGTATTATAGACATCTTGAAGTTTGCCATGGTTTTGGTTTCACTCATTTATCATGTTTGGTTTCTGTTTTATGATTGCTTGAAGTTGATGCATGATTTAATGCCTTGTATGAGCTTGTTTGAACTTGTTTTGACTTGATGAATTTAATTGACTTGCTTCCCTTCGTCCAAATGACTTGAAATTTGGTGTGTAGGTCATGTTATGGATACTGTTTAACCATGATTTTTGTTGAGATTTATTGAAATGTTTTTGAATTGATTTGAATTGGATCTTTCTGTTTGGTCCTATGAGGTTCTAAATTGCATGCTTTGTACTCTTTGCTTCATGAAATGATAATGGTTGATGATATGAATGTGAGACCACTTGGATTTGATTCTTATTTGATTGATCTTGATTTTTGATAAGTTTCATGTTCTGTTTTGGTTTATTGCTCTCATTTTGACCCTAGGCCATGTCCTAGTGGTTAGTGCCTAATGTTTGAGCTTTGTTTCAGGTCAAAGAGCACAATTGCTTATACTTGATGGTGTGCACTCAATTGGGATTGGTTTATTGCTTGTTTATGACTAACCTTGAGTTTGTTTTGTAGGCATTGAGGTTTATGCTTAGGCCTTGCGGCTTGCACCTATGTGCATTGATGCTTGTTATTTGTTTGTGTTGTGGACTTGTAATTTTCTGTTTGACTTTTGTTTTTCTGGTGTACTGATTATGTTAGATTGATTTCAGGTACCTTAGTTGCTATAGTTCATTTTGAACTTGCTTGTGCTGTTGCTTGGTTGCTTAACCAATTGAGGTAGAATTTCTTTTCTCCATGTAGTCTGGAAGACCTGGCCTGTTACTTGGCCAGGCACCTGTCTGAAGTCCTCCTTAAGAGGCAATGCTTGTGCTTGTTTATTTTTGTCCCCAAGCAGGAAAAGACCTTGAATAAGGCAATTGGCAGATACAAGAGATGTGCAATCCATCTCCTTCTATTCTTGTTGAGTCATCCCTTTGCTCACACAACTGGTGTTGATGCATTGTGGATCCTAACCCAAGATCCTTGTACAGTTGTACAGTTGAGTCAGTGTCATAAGTGTAGAAGGGTTCCCACTTTCTGAACCCACACTTCTTTGTCTGAAGCTCTCCCTGGCCAGGGATAAGAGCTGTGAGGCACACCCCTCACTTCCTATTTCATCTGCTTCACCCTAACTCTCAATGTTAGGGTTAAGAGCTAACATCACCTGATACAGTTGGTTTGCTTTTGCAGCCTAACCCTTGTGTGAGCCCACTTTGTCTGTATATAGTGTGTGCTAATTGTGAATGTTTGCTTTGTTTTGATTATGCTTGCATGCTTTGCTTTGCCTGTTTAGGATTAGCTTACTGCCTGAGCAAGTTAGATAGCAACCTTAACTTAGGGATGATATGCATGATAACATCTAGGCTCGAGTCATAGTCTCCCTAGTTGTGTCTCCCTCTGTATCTGGTTAGGCTAGTCTTTCTCCCCTGTTCAGGGGAACTACGTTGCCCTGATCCTCATACCAGATGAGGTACGTAGGCAGGAGATCGTACGAGATCTCTCCGGGCACCCCTTTTCTTTTTTTGAGTGTGTTGTGCTTGACAGCTATCAGGCTCGAGTTCCCGACTCCCTGTTAGTCTGTGTGCTCACCCTTTTCTTTTTTGCGTTTGTTTTGTTTGGCAGCTATCAGGCTCGAGTTCCCGACTCCCTGTTAGTCTGTGTGTTCACCCTTTTTCTTTTTTGAGTGTGTTGTGCTTGCCAGCTATCAGGCTCGAGTTCCAGACTCCCTGTTAGTCTGTGTGTTCACCCTTTTCTTTTTTTGAGTGTGTTGTGCTTGACAGCTATCAGGCTCGAGTTCCCGACTCCCTGTTAGTCTGTGTGTGCACCCTTTTTCTTTTTGTGTGTGTTTGCTTGACAGTTGCTAGGCTTGAGTTCCCGACTCCTTAGTAACTTGTTGCTTATTTCTTCTTGTGTGTGTTAGGAGACGGATGTAAGCCCAGCAATTGGCATTCCGTATCCTATTGTTATGTGCTTGGAGTTCGGTATAAGTCCATCAAGTGGCATCTGGTTTCCAGTGTGGGTTTGTTTGGTTCGGAAGCTGATGTAAGTCCAGCGATTGGCGTTCAGGTTCCATGTTTGCCTTTCTGTGCGTGTGTTTGTTTCGGCGTGCGTGAGCCGAACTATGGTAGCTCTGATTCTCATTCCAGATGAGATACGTAGGCATAGGATGCGATATCCTAGCGAGCCCTCTCCCCTCTTCTCCCACCTGTGTTGTTTTAGTGTGTGTGTGTGTGTGATGTTTGTTTTAGCAACCTTTTCCTACCTGTCTGAGCGTGGATCCCGTCGAGTACGACGGATGCGTAGGGGTGCTAATACCTTCCCTTCGCATAACCGACTCCCGATCCCATTCTCTTTGGTCGCGAGACCATGCTTTTTCCAGGTTTACTTCGAGCGTTTCCTTTCCCTCTTTTGGGATAAATAACGCACGGTGGCGGCTCTGTTTGTTTTGTTTTAGCCCGCCGGTTGTTTTTCGCGGATGCGACAGAATGCTGACAAAACAGACATATCTAACACAAACAGGCCCAGGAATCAAACGCCCGGTACTACCCTTCCAGGGGAAAAACCAACTGGAAAGCCAATCCGCTGAAGATCTTCATGCTGAAAAGCAAAGATCTGCGGGGAGGCAAACGATCAGAGATATCAAGAAATCACAAAATCTCTGAGTGATGGATCAACAATCAACCCAACTGGGGGCACAGAAAGTCACAACAGGCATAAACAGCCACAAAGACAAATCTGTTGGGGAATGGGAGAAATCCCAAAATATCTGCAGGGGAACAAGAGTTCACTGCACAGGCGAGAACTGCCACGAAAGCAACTCCACATAACTCCGCTGGGGAACAACCCACAAAGGGAGAACAAATCATCCATGTAGAATCTAACTGCACAAGCAACTCTACTGGTAATAATGTCAGCCATTCCATCGGGGAATACACCCACTGAGGAGGAAGAATAGATCACATAAGTAGATTCTGCAACAAGACACTCTACTAGGGATCAAAAGCATCAGGGAATCACCCAAATCTCTGGATGATAGATCACCAACCAACCCTACTGGGGAAAACAACTCTGGTGGGGATCCTGACTCTGTTGGGGATACCAACTTTGGCGGGGACTCTGGGGAAATCACACAGATATAATCCACCAAACCACAAATCTGCTGGCAGATCCACTGGGGAATCTACTGGGGAATCCACTGGGGATGAGGAGGAGAGCTAGGGATCAACCACCAAATGCTGAACCTTCCAAGAGAAACCCAACAACTGCGGAGGAGTAACATAATCACTGCTCTGCTGAAGGGCTAAACGCTCTGATGGAGAGATATAGCATAAAATGCAGTATATCATATCAACAACTCTGCAGGCGACTGCGCTGAGGAAAGTGGTAAAGCACCGGGATATCACTCCACCAACCACTGAATCTTCAAAAAGAAAGCAACCATGCTGGGGAGAGAAGCAACAACTCCGCTGGCGACTGCACTGGGGAGTGACGGGGTACCGGGGTCTCAAACCACCAACTACCGAATCTTCCAAAGGAACGCACCCATGCTAGGGAGATAATATTGCTGGAGAAGAAAACAAAGTCTTCAACAAGCACTCTGCTTGGGGAACAACCCCAACAACAACTCTGCTTGGGGAATAACCCCAACAACAAAGTAGGATAAAGAGGATACAACCATGCCAGGAATATGAACAAATGTCTTACCTGTTGGAAATCATGCCACCCTTGGGAGAGCACTGAGAGATTCTTAAGTATCCTTTCATCATTGTGAATGTTCACTTTGTTTAAAACAACAAATTTGAGAAATTTTATTTGTTTAAACAATGACATTTTATCAATTAAAACATGCAAAACATTTGTTGAATTGAAACAAATAAGAGTGCAAATAATTGGATAAAAGCTCAAATTGATTTGATGGAATGGTAGCCTGCAAATGACAAGACTCCATAGATCTGTACAAATTTGAAATCAGTGATATATATTGGAAGAGGGCTACATTGAACATAATGATCCTTTCTCTACCAATTTGAATCTCGATGTATTCGAAGCTTCAGTTGACGACGAATCGAGAATCTCTGACGAAAAGACAGCTGCGGAACAGAAAGTCTTGTCAGGATGCAGTTACTTGCCAAATCCCTAATTTTTGCCTAGATTTCCCCAGGGTGAGGTACTCAATCTAGCGGGATGCAAATATTCTTTTTTCAATGTCTCTAATTTTTTCCTGGATCACCCTTTCGGGTTCTCCACCGAGACGCTCATTTTTTGCCTAAGCCGCCCTTTCGGGTTTTCAACTTAGCGAGCTATTCTGTTTTTCTTTTATATACTTTTTTTAAGACAAAGTATTTCTTGACTGCATCTGAATTCACAGGACGAGTGAAATCCTCCCCATCCATAGTTGTGGGCATCAAAGCACCGCATGAAAAGGCTCTCTTAACAACATATGGACCCTCGTAGTTTGGAGTCCACTTGCCCCTGGAATCGGGCGCGAAAGACAAGACTTTCTTGAGCACGAGGTCACCTTCTCGGAACACACGAGGCTTGACCTTCTTATCGAATGCTTTCTTCATTCTCTGCTGATATAACTGACCATGACACATGGCAGTTAATTGCTTCTCTTCAATTAAATTCAACTGGTCGTAACGACTCTGAATCCATTCAGCATCAGTCAATCTAGGGATTTGAGGGTATACTCTTTCTTTTTTTTCTTTTGAAAAAAAAATTAAATTTGATTTTTTATTTATTTTGTTTTTCAATTTTTCACCCCTCTCTCTTTTTTTTTGATTACATTTGTAATGCCCCAGTTTGACTGTTTTGCTGATTCTCATGATACAGCTGAATGAGCTTCTTTTCGTGCTCAAGAAGACGGGTAATCTCATCAGGAATCCCCTTCAACATCATCTTCCTCTGCCTCAAATACAAGGAATTCAAGATTGGGAGATGGCGTTGGATCATTATGTTCAATGGGTTTTAGAATCAACCTGCATAATGATTTTGGTTAATGAAAAACTTTAGAATTTAAACAAGCAAATCATTATGCAGATGAAAAAGCTGCTTTTATTCTTGTTTTTAGGGTTTTTTGTGATCACTGATTTCATGCAAAAGCAAAAAGTGAAAACAAATGGAAAAATAAATGTTTAACAATGCATTAATTGAATGAAATATCATTGTATAAATGCTGCCAAGAATGTCATCATTTCTCCTTTTGGCATGGGAGAAGGGTTTTGAACAAAGTGAACCATTACTCTGATCTATGAATGACTGTAGGAACATCTACAGCAACCCAATTATGGCAGACACCACCAGGAATGATGAAGTTGCTCAAGTCCTCTGCATCCTCTTCCAAAATAGCAGCAGCTTCTTCAGTTTGATCAGCATGGATGAAACCTCCACTCTTGAACAGCCCTTGTTCGTTGAATGCCCCAGAAGAATAGCCAATGCCAGCCCGGGATTTATTGTCTTCAAGCTCGATCATCTTCCCCAAACCAGCAACTGCACCACATTCAATGGCCAGTTTCACATCTTTGTAGGAAGAAAATGAAGGAGACTTCTTCTCAATTGGCTCAGCAATAGACAAAGCTTGGAAAGGCGTTCCAACTTCATCCTCAGCATCAATATATGAAAAAGAAGACAGGTGGCTAACCAGGAGAGCCTTTTCTCCCCCTACCACGACCAGTTTCTTGTTCTTGACGAATTTCAGCTTCTGGTGTAGGGTGGATGTCACGGCGCCATCCTCGTGAATCCATGTCACGGCGCCATCCTCGTGAATCCATGGTCTACCAAGGAGACAGCTATAAGATGGGTGGATATCCATAACCTGAAAGGTAACTTGGAAATCACTTGGTCCAATTTTGATTGGGAGATCAACTTCCCCAATCACAGTCTTACGTGACCCATCAAAAGCCTTCACAACGACACCACTCTGCCTCATGGGAGGCCCCTGATATGACAGTCTCGAGAGAGTGGTCTTTGGCAGTACATTCAAAGATGACCCAGTGTCCACCAACACGTTGGACATGGCATCAGTCTTGCAGTTCATAGAAATATATAAAGCCATGTTGTGGTCTCTTCCCTCCTCAGGGAGATCAGCGTCACAGAAACTCAAAGTGTTGCAAGCAGTAATGTTTGCAACGATACTATCGAACTGTTCTATCGTGACATCATGATCAACATACGCCAGGTCCAAAACTTTCTGCAGAGCCTCCCTATGGGGTTCTGAATTCAGCAGCAAAGATAAAACGAAGATTTTGGACGGCGTTTGTAGAAGCTGGTCTACAACGTTGTACTCACTCTTCTTGATGAGCCTCAGCATCTCATCACAGTCTTCATTTACAATGCCACTCGGGCCAACAGAAGAAGCAGGAATCTTTTGTACAGAGGAGGGTTTGGCAACAGCAAGTGTCGGGTTCTGAACATTCACAGTAGTCCCAACCGGACTCTCAGCAGAATCAGAAGCAACATGAGGCTTCCGGGGTGCAGAAAACACACGACCACTACGGGTCAACCCGCTCACATCAGCAATATTAACAATCGAAGTTGAAGGCAACAACACTTCTTTCCCATCTTCAACAACAACAGCACTGTAACGAAAGGGAATAGCTTTCTCAGAAGAATAAGGCACAGGGCCTCCAGGCTTGATTATCAATGAAGGCGAAACCTTCTGCTTGCTACCATCGTAACGGATGACAACAGGCTCGGGAAATTTGAACATAGGAGAGATAACATTCACTTCTGGTTCATCTTCGTCAACATTTCGATTCTGAAGAATCTCTATGGTACCTTCATCCAACAGCTCTTGAAGCTCTCTTCGCACTTGGCGACAACCCAGTCGATTAACGGAGCAGATGCGACATTTGTCATGGTCATGCTCCATATAGCTGTACTCACACAGGAGACGATGCAACTCGACCAATGACTGTCGAATATGACTGACATATTTGACTTTATATTTCCCAGGGCACCCCTGGACCATGTTCACTGATTTCCCATGCTCGGGCAATGGGTTCTTTGTAACATTGGGGCCTGAGTCCTCGAAGCTCAGTATGCCGCATCGCATAAGGTCCTGGACCTTAGTCTTCAGCTGAAAGCAGTTTTCTACATCATGGCCCGGAGCGCCAGAATGATAGACACAATGCAAATCAGGCTTATACCACCACTGAGGGTTGACCGGTATAGCCGGAGGATCTCTCGGGGTAATCAGCTTCCGCTCTATTAAAGAGGGATACAACTCTGCATAAGACATGAGAATCGGATCGAAACTGATCTTCTTCCTATCATAGTTCAGATTGGCCTGATTACTGGTGCTTCCACGAGGCTGGTAAGCCTGTTGCTGTGGACGAGGCTGTTGTTGATGATACTGTTGAGAAGATTGTTGCTGATTGTGTTGCTGCTGATGATATTGCTGATGTTGCTGATGCTGATAATTATCCCTGAAAACAGGCGCTACACTAGCCACCTGGTGCTGATGACGCACTGGCTTCCTCTTATCAGAGGGTCTTTTGGATTTAGCATGAGACTGCACAGCATGTGCCTCCCCATCTTTCTTCTTAAACGCCCCATATCGTTTAGAAGAGCCTTCATCTTTAGACAGCCGTCCTTCACGGACTCCTTCCTCCAGACGCATCCCCATGTTCACCATTTCAGTGAAATCAGAGGGAGCACTCGCAACCATCCGCTCGTAATAAAATGAACTAAGAGTCTTCAAAAAGATCTTAGTCATCTCTTTCTCTTCCAGCGGAGGAGTAATCTGAGCTGCTAACTCTCGCCACCTCTGGGCGTACTCCTTGAATGTCTCTTTATCCTTCTGAACATGGCCCTGAGTTGATCACGGTCAGGCGCCATATCAACATTGTACTTGTACTGCTTGACGAAGGCTTCGCCAAGATCGTTGAAGGATCGGATGTTTGCACTATCAAGGCTCATATACCAACGAAGAGCCGCACCGGACAAACTATCCTGAAAGTAATGAATCAGAAGCTGATCATTATCAGTCTGCGTAGACATTTTCCTGGCGTACATAACCAGGTGAGCGAGAGGGCAGGTGTTCCCCTTATATTTCTCAAAGTCAGGGACTTTGAACTTGACAGGAATCTTCACACCGGGAACCAGGCAAAGTTCAGCAGCAGACTTGCCGAACAAATCTTTCCCTCGGAGGGTCTTCAATTCCTTTCGCAGCTCGAGGAATTGGTCATTCATTGCATCCATCTTCTTATTGACATCTGGGCCTTCAGACGGCTCAGAATGATAGATGGTGTCGTCTACCCTGGGAATGGTATGCACGACAGGAGGAGGAGCAGCAAGGACCGGCTAGATGCCGGCATAGAAGCAAAGGTAGGAGCTGGAATATCTGGCATGAAACCCGGAGGCATACCCCACGGAAACCCAGCTGGCATGGCATTCGGCATGAAATGAGCACTGGCAGCTGGCACAGTCAGAGCAACCACTTCTGATATAACAGTCCTCTGGGGAGGAGTTGCAGGAGGTGGAGAAGGTTGATTCTGAGCAGCCAAAAATTGCTCCATCAGAGCACTCAAGCGGGCGACTTCTTCCTTCAGCTCCCTGTTCTCTTGTTCCAACTGATCCATCACTCTAGCAGAATTGGCTCTGGTATAGTACCGGTGAGTCAGCTTGTCTTCAAAATAAATGAAGAGCACAGAGTTAGGCCACAGACAAGAAGACCAGAACAACCTGCTTATGCAAAATGATGCATGCAATGCTCGTGCATATGCTTTGTTTTTTTTTATTTCAAGGAACTTTTAGGGTTCTATTTGCAAATTTTGAAATATTTAAAGCATTTAATAGCATATGGAAAATATCTCATCAAATATATATTCGAGACAAAGAAGTACAACATTTTTTGATTATTACAAGGGAAAAGGAAAATGAACATCCTATGGACCCCTAGAAGCTCGGGATGCTGAAAGACGAGAGGCACACAGCTTCTTGATCTCTCTCTCTCATAGGCTGCTTCCATATCAGCTTTCTCCTTTGCAAGTCGATCATACTTCCTCTTCCAGAATTTGGAAGACTGAGGAAGCAGAGAAGTCCAAGTATCATTCGGATCATCGATCACCTGATGCTCGAGAAACTCAATCAGAGCGTCCTTCTCCTTGATTTGCTTAAGCAACTCTTCTCTTTCACGGATCCAGGCACGTGAAAGGTCTTCTTCTCTCAACTCCTCTACGCCTTGGTTGGGGAGGGTTGAAGGCCCAGCCACATCCAACGGTGTAGGTCTCGGATAGTCATATGGCATAAGATATTCAGACGCTCTCTGTCTGACCCAAGAAGTATATGGCTCCAAAGCAATGCAGTTCTTCGGACCCAACTCGTTTCTACCCTTCTTATGAATATTGCGCCAAGCGCAGACCATCCTTGCTTTCAGGCCTTGGGGATCTTTACCCTCCTGAAAGAACACACCTTCTAACAGAATGTTATGAGGTTTATCCTTTAGGGGGAACCCAAGCTGACGACGTGCTAAGATAGGATTGTAGCTGATCCCACCACATGTACCAAGAAGAGGCACATTAGGGAATTCACCATAATAATCAATGATCTGAACAGTATCATACACGCGATCATACCAGGAGATATCATCATTAGTGAGATACATAAGCCTCGTGGACCACCGTAGACATCCCTTGTTCTCCTTGAAAGCAACCGTCTGCGGTAAGTGAGAAATAAACCACTTATACAATAGAGGAAAACAGCACACAATAACCCCTCACCCCTTTGCATTCCTCAGATGCAAAGAGACATAGGCATCACCCAACAGAGTTGGAACGGGATTAAGAACTGAAAAGATCCTAATGGCGTTCACATCCACAAATTTGTCGATGTTGGGGAACAATACCAAACCATAGATGAGCAACACAAATAAAGCCTCAAAGGCATCCTCACTCATGGCCTTCCCATAAACGGTAGCTTGAGCGATGAGGAACTCGGAAGGAAGACCCTGAATTCCACCTTTGGTAGTCATATTAGCTTTAATCAAAGATTCATCTATGTGCAACAAGTCTGCAATCTCTCGAGCGGTCGGAATACTCTCTAAGCCACTGAACGGCACCTGATCCAGAACGGGAATACCCACAAGATGAGCATACTCCTCGAGCGTAGGCAACAGCTGGAAGTCCGGAAAAGAGAAGCAGTGATACAGAGGATCATAAAACTGCGCCAAAGTACTCATCAATCCCTCATCAACCTGAGTAGTCAACAGAGGCAGAAGCTTCCCATAACGAGCTTTGAAACCCAAGGGATCTAATACATAAGATGTCAGATTCCTTAACTCTTTCACATCAGGCTGTCTAAAGCTGTACTTCTTTGTATGCCTTTTTGGTCTTTTCATGTCTGAAAGTTTTGCAAATAAACCCTTTAAGTTCCTTGAAAATTTTCTGATTTTTTCTGATGACATGAATGCAGATGAATGCATGAATGCATGAATGCAACAATCACACTCAAGGATCAAGCAAATCACACCAGACAAAGGTCATGGGAAAGCTCATAGTATCCTTAATATCAATCATCCATTTTGGTGGATTATGGTTTTCACCCTATCAACACCCAAGTTCCATTGATATTAACGGTACATGAACCGGCTCAAACATCCTTAATATCAATTATCCATTTTGGTGGATTAGGGTTTACACCTTATCGACACCCAAGTTCCATTGATATTAGGGATGTCTGAGCGACTCAACCATGAATCACGGGTTTGTTGAGAGTCACGAGCATGGAGTCTCGGTTAAGAACCACCCAAATAGAGTGTACTAGGGTTTAAACCTGCCGAACATGTTCTACCAGAGGTTCCCATAGTCATCGTCCCATCCTTCGGATATTATCGGAGGAACGAATACTCGTATTCCAAAAATATTCTCAAGAGAGACTCTTATGAGTGTAGTATCGCGTAACAATCGTATCAGATCTGACATCTGAACGACCTCCGCACTACGTCCTAAAAATAGGCCAAGATGGGCTTGGTAAACTGAGGTCCTTGGCTTCTAAGGCACATGATTGAAAGAATAATGCCTAACCACAAATGACTTGTGTGACATTATTAATCCAACATGACCTCCACCAAGTGAATGGAATCGCAAGTCAACTGGCTAAGGAATACTCCACACCAGTCAACAAGACTATGCCATTCTCCTATCCTAAGGTGCACTCGAGTTCGGGTATAGAACTCATCTCACAGAGATCACCAAAGCAAACAACAATTGTATATCAAGCAATTCAAACATTACAATCAATACAATTATCCCAAATTGTACAAAAATATGTCAAATAACAAATAACAATATATCATACAACAAGGGTGAAAAGTAGGCAAAACCACCAAGGACTCGTTTATTCCCCAGCAGAGTCGCCACTTTTCTGTAGCGGTGTATTCGTCACTTTATGATTTATTGATTAAATCAAAAGCAAAGCATACAAAGAATCGAGTCGCCACCGCACTTTTATTTATCCAAAGGATTGGCTAAAAAGCGAACAAAAGCCTAAGAAGTTTTACACATAGAAAACTAATGAAAAGATCAGAGATTCTGGGTAAGGGGTAAATTACGCAATGGGAAGGTGTTAGGCACCCCCAAAACGTCCTAGGTACTCCTAGGGAGCCCTTTTCACAACTTGTTGTATGACATGTTATTTGTTATGAAATATTTATTGTGCAAACACGAATGAAGGGATGAGAAAAGAATATACAATTTTTTATTGTTTTTGTGTTTGAACGGATGAACCCGTTGCCTACGTACCTTTCCATGGAAGGTAAGGATCAAAACGCCGTAGTTCGGCTAAAAGATTTCCAAAATATGTGAATTGATTTTAAAACAAAAGCCCTAAGGTCTTTCGTTATCCACGGGAGAAAACTCAACCTTATACAAACAACGAGTCCACCATGTGAGAACAGCTTCGACGTACTAGAGGGGTTAACCCTGTTTTCAGTACGGAAGTCTTACAGTTCGATCACTAAGGACAAAAGGTGAGATTAACATCAACCAACTAGGATAAATCAAACCTATGGCTAATGTATGAAAACTTATCAAGCAGGGACAAAGCCACAAAACAATTGAATGAGTTGGATTAACCAATTAGAATTTATTCACAAAAGATGGTCAAAGTATGATTAGAATTCAATTCAAAAGAAGTATTATGAAGATGAAGTTTTGAAAATCATAGGCCTAAGGCCTAGGTTTCTAGTTTGAAAAGAAGTGAAAATGTTTGCACAATAGTTTTCAAATTTGGATTAACATGCAAATGGAGGTTTAGAAACAAAAGGTGGAAGGGTGAGGGAGTGTAAAACTTCTTAGATGTTCACCTCTTGAAATCATATGGAAGATGATTCAAGTGAGTCCTTTGGAATAGGCAACAATGCACATAACAAATAAGCAAAACAAATGGATACCGGATGCCAATTACTGGACTTATACCAATCTCACTGAAGCACAAAACAAATGGATACCGGATGCCAATCAACTGGACTTACACCAATCTCCTAAAACAAAACAAATGATACCAGATGCCAATCACTGGACTTATACTAGTCTCACAAAGGAAAACAAGAAAGTAGGATACCGGATGCCAATCACTGGACTTATACCAATCTCCTACCATATCACAGGAAACAAATGCCAATAACTGGACTTACAATTGACTCCTCAATGGTCATAGGAAACAACTGCCAATAAATGGACTTACAGTTGACTCCTTAAAACAAGATGATCACACAGATATGAACAATGATTATGAAATTATGTACAATTAATGATGATAAATGCACAAAGGCACACATAAGCAAATATGCATAGATGAAACAAGCAATCAGGCAAACAAGTCAGTTAGCACACACTATACACAAGCAATTAGGCTCAAACAAGGTTAGACTTTACAGTCAACTGGAATGGGGTATGTTGTGCTCTTAACCTTAACATTGAGAGTTAAGGTGAAGCAGATGAAAAGGAGATGAGGGGTGTGCCTCATAGCTTCTATCCCTGGCCTGGGAGAGCTTTGAATATTAGAAAGTGTGGGAGTTCAGAAAGTTGGAACTCTTCTCCACAAGTGATTGACTCTATAGATCTTGGGTTAGTATCCATAATGCATCAACATGTTATGTGAGCAAAGGGATGACACACTGAATAGCAGGAGATGGATTACACATCTCTTTTATCTGCCAATTGCCTTATCAAAGGACTTTTCCTGCTTAGCACAAAAATAAACACACAAGAACATGGCCTCTTAAGGAGGGCTTTAGACAGGTGCCTGCCCAAGTAACAGGACAGGTCTTCCAGACTACATGAAGAAGAGATGTTATACCTAAGTGGTTAAGCAACCAAGCAAAAGCAAGTTCAAAGTGAACTTAAGCAACTTATGTACCTGTGGAAACATCAAACAAATCAGTATACAACTCAGACAATCAAACAATAGTCAATATCAACAGTCAAACCCAATAAGCCAAGGCATAAGCCACAAATCAAGCTCAAATGAGTTAACAACCCTACAAAACACACAATGTTAGTAGTCAAAAGCAAACATCAAATGCTCAAGTGTTGGAGCATAATGAACCATATAACTTGGATGTTCAACCTGAAATCAAAGCTCAAACATGAGAAGCAAACCACTAGGTCAAAGCCTAGGGTCAAAGATGGAGAAAAAATTTAAAACAGAAGCTGAAAATTAACATGAATCAACTTCAAACACATCTTGAAACAATCCAAAAGGTCTCACATTCATATCAATAACCAAATCCATTTCATGATCAATTGAAGTTCAAGACTATTTTAAAGCACCAATGTGACCAACCAGAATGAAAAATCTCAACTAAATCAGAAATCAATCAAATAATTCCAAGAAAATTCATGCTCATTCACAACATCCATAATATGTATCACACAAAAAATCAGAGCATTTAGAGATCAATAGGCAAGGAAAACACATCACATAAGATGAACAAACAAAGGTGTGACACACATTGTCACACCTACATTCACATGATCATAAAACAGAAACTATAAATGGTAAAAATACCAAATCAACACCAAAATGTCAAGCAAAGTGTCTAGTTTCATCATGCAAATTTTCAGATTCATTGGATAAAAACTCAGCATTTCACAAAAGATATGGCAAGGCAAGGTACAAAAGGCATACATGATCAAATACCCTAGCACAAAATAGTTTCCAGCCAAGCACAATTTATGGAAAAATGATCATAAAATTCTAGACAGAAAATGTGACATAATGCAAAAAACCACATATTTTTTGGATCATTTATCAATTATTTATGAATTTTAGAAGTTAAAGAAAAATTAAAAAAAATGTATGAGAAGCATATGGAAATAGATGGAGGGAAAAGAAATAATATGCATGGCTTTTGAAAATATGTCACACGCTGGAATCGAAGTGAGGCCAAATTCAAACAGCCAAGCGCGCCAAGCTGCAACGTGGACCAACAACATTCAAACCCTAGGATAAAACATGCAAGGCGTTGGAATGAAATCCGCAGGAAACAATGACGAACTCGCAAGTAAATTCGCAGCAAGGCTTATGCATTCCGCAGGAAATTCTCCAGGAAATCTGGAAAACAGTATGAACACACGATGAAGATCATGAAGATCTTCATCCACTTTTCCAGAAAATTTTCAAAACATCCAGAAATCACAAATGAGCATGGCATCGTGTAGTACATTCAACATAGATCATAAATCCACAATTATTTCATGCAACAACACTTAAACACGAACGGATCGAGGAAAAGAAAAATCATCATCCAAACTTCAAACAGTCATATCTCACTTAATTTGGCATGGAATTGCACGATTCAAAGCCTAAACTACTCAGCATCACAAGATCTATCATAATATGGCAATGAAAATCAAAATTATGAGATGCGATTTGTAACCTCTTGTAGAAGCAGAACTGGATTTGGTGTTGTTGAAGCCTTGCAGTGTTCAAAATCTCCTCTAGAACACTTGTATGGATGATTGGAAGAGGAATTGCAGCTCAATTGCACACGATCTTGCAAGAATCTTGATTTGCCATGGATGCTTCAAAGCTTCGAGTATTCCACAAAACAGCACCAATGCTTTTGATTCCACGTGCAAGATTGATCAATAACACTTCCAAACCAAGGATTCAGCAATGGAATGTGATTTGTTTGAAGAAAATGAGAGAAAAGTTTGAGAGAAAATTTGTGAAAAATTTCTAGATCTGAAAATTGTGAGTGTTGTTAGCAGAAAACAGTTATGATTTGCTATATATACTTCTCCCTAATCATTTCCTTAATCATGCTTAGCCAAATGGTAATTGGATTAGTGAATATGTGGTGTTTGTGCAATTTGGCATTTCACCCTTGTGCATGAAAATCATGGATGAACAGTGCACGTGATGCATTTGTTTTCACTTAATTTTTCATTTTGGAGCTATTGGCAATGATAGAATGTTCAAATAATTGGCCAATTTTAAACTTTAAAAATTCCCTCCAAAAATCAAGTGAAATATCAAATGTTCATGTGATCATAATTCATGAAATGCAATGCATGATTTGGAAAGTAGAGGTCAAGAGAAGAATGTACAAAAAGGAGCCACTTGATTTGGAGCTTTGGTTGAGAAGTTATGCACATTTGAATCTCCATGTACACCTTGCCATGTTTTGATCATATCTCCTTAACCACACATGCGAAATGGATGATCTTGGACTTTTTGGAAATGGGAGAGAAATATATACAACTTTCATGTTCAACAAAATTTCATTTGAAGCATTTTTGATGATGTAATTGGAAGTTGAAGTTAGGTTAAAACCTTTCCATTTTTGGCAATTTTGAATTATAGGTCACTTTCTATTTTTGAAAAGTTTTGACCTGACTTTATTTTCTTCAATGTTGATGTTTGAGATGTCAAATGAGACTTGTTTGAACATGAATGAAGTATTTCTAATCACTTCCCACCTCCAAATCCAACTGTTGACTGGGCAGTTGACTTTCTAGGTCTTCAGATGACCTGGCAATGTTCTGATGAAGTTCAAGCCTCTACCACTTGGGATTTTGATTCAACATGACATCATAGCTCATATGAACTCTTGATAATGACTGTGGGGTCCAAATTCTCAAGAATGGCCACCATCTATTGCTCAATGACTGCCTTTGACTGCTTTGACTTGTGGTTGCTTCATCTGCAAGACAAAGGTTAGATGACATATTTTTGTACTTTTGGTTAGTGGACAAATGAAAAGCAATGATATACAAATGCAAAACATGCTTGGTGATCAAGAAACACTCTGAAAAGATAACCCACCCACAGGGAAGGGAGCAGGTGCACAATGATCCTTGAGGCAATGAAATGATATGATATGATGCCATGAGGGATCTTAGGGACAAAATTGGGGTCTTACAGAATCTTGGAAACAACACGACATTGAAAAGCGCTCATATGAGAGAAAGAAAAAGAAAAGCGTTTCACACTAAGAAAACTATC
The DNA here is from genome assembly GCF_024323335.1 of Lathyrus oleraceus. Taxonomy (NCBI): domain Eukaryota; kingdom Viridiplantae; phylum Streptophyta; class Magnoliopsida; order Fabales; family Fabaceae; genus Lathyrus; species Lathyrus oleraceus. The sequence goes on along the minus strand of NC_066584.1, from coordinate 83,527,496 downwards.
ATGTTCATACACTTAGAACACTTTCTTGAAATATTTCTTAAGTGTATCATTTGATTTTAACTTATGTATCTGCTTATTTTTAGAAGCAACTTGTAAACACAATCTTATTTTAATAACTTTTGGTTAAATTCCTTGAGAGACTAGGTTATAGTTAGGATTCTCAAGAAGTCTTTGATAGGTAGTCATTGAGTTTGTAATTAAGAGTTTTATTAGTGGATTAAGTTCTTATTGAGAATGCGAAATCACTCAGGTGGGTGGACTGGACGTAGCTTCGTTAATAGTGAACCAGGATAAAAAAACATGTGGCTTTTATCTTTGTTGAATATTTATTGTTTGTGTTATTGGGTAGAGAAAAAGTTTTAATCTAGAAACCCAATTCAAACCCCCTTTTCTTGTGTTTATTGAACCTTCAATTGGTACCAGAGCTCCGGATATGGTATTGATTATTTTATATCAAACACTTAACCATGTAAGTAAAAGATCCATTTTTTGAAACGCAATATGGCAGCTATTAACAATGATAAATATCACTACTCTACTAAACCTCTAGTTTTTTATGGAGATAAGTTTTTATGGAGATTCTATCTCACTCTGCGGGAGATTTCCATTCATGCTGAGGGAAGACCAGCTTCAACAGATAACATATCAATTTTTATCAATCTATAAGGGATTTTAGGCCAGTCCACTCAAGGGATGACAACCATATAATTGATAAAACACAAATGCTAGACTCAGACTCCTTAGGGAGTTAAGGATGTTTGGGATAGAGGTAGACACATCTCAGAGAAGATCAAGACCAAAACTCCAGACTCTCTGGGGAATTGATGATATATCACCCTCTTTGTGCTCACTGGGGAGACAACCTGAAAGATGATGAAGAGGATACAATCATGCCAGAATATGAACAAATGTCTTACCCTTTTGGAGATCGTGTTATCCTTGGGAGAGCACTGAAGACATTCCAATCATCCTTTCATCCATTGTGAATGTTCACTTTGTTTAAAAATAGTTTATAAAACTTTATTTTTTTAAAACAATGATATTTATCAATTAATACATGCAAACATTTGTTAAGCATAAACAGATAAGAGTGCAAAGAATTGGATAAAGGCTCAAATTTATTTGACAGAATGGTAGTCCGCAAATGGCGAGACTCCATGGATCTTTACAAATTTGAAATTGGTGATATATATTGGAAAAAGGGCTACATTGAACATAATGACCATTTCTCCACCAACTCTGAATCCAATGTATTTGAAGCTTCAGTTGACGATGACTGAGCAAGAATCTTTGACAGATGACAGCTTGTAGAACAAAGTCTTGTCAGGATGCAATTACTTGCCAAATCCCTAATTTATTCCTAGATTGCCCCAGGGTGAGGTAATCAATCTAGCGGGATATATATTCATTTCTTATGTCTCTAACTTTTGCCTGGATCGCCCTTTCGGGTTTTCAATCCACCGAGACTGTCATTTTTGCATAAGCCGCCCTTTCGGGTTTTCAACTTAGCGAGTTATTCTGTTTTTATTTTAGGCGAAGTATTTCTTGACTGCATCTGAATTCACAGGACGAGTGAAATCCTCCCCATCCATAGTTGTAAGTATCAAAGCACCGCCTGAAAAGGCTCTCTTAATAACATATGGACCTTCATAGTTTGGAGTCCACTTGCCCCTGGAATCGGGCGAGAAAGACAAAACTTTCTTGAGCACGAGGTCACCTTCTCGAAACACACGAGGCTTGACCTTCTTATGAAACGCTTTCTTCATCCTTTGCTGATATAATTGACCATGGCACATGGCAGTCAATCTCTTCTCTTCAATCAAATTCAGCTGGTCATAATGACTCTGAACCCATTCAGCCTCAGTCAACTTGGCTTCCATCAAGACTCTCATTGATGGGATCTCAACCTCCCCGGGGAGCACAACCTCCATGCCATATACAAGAGAGAAAGGGGTTTCCCCTGTTGAAGTGCGGACAAATGTACGATAACCATGCAAGGAAAATGGCAGCATCTCATGCCAATCTTTGTACGTAACAACCATCTTTTGGATAATCTTCTTGGTATTCTTATTAGAAGCTTCAACAACCCCATTCATCTTGGGTCTATAGGGAGAAGAATCATGATGTGAAATCTTGAACTCGCTACACAACTCTTTCATCATCTTGTTGTTCAAGTTAGATCCATTATCAGTAATAATCTTGTCTGGCACATCATAACGACATATGAGTTGATTCTTGATAAACTTCACAACTACTTGCCTAGTCACATTCGCATATGATGCCGCCTCTACCCACTTGGTGAAGTAATCAATTGCTACAAGAATAAAACGGTGCCCGTTCGACGCCTTTGGCTCTATCATGCCAATCATGTCAATTCCCCACATAGAGAAAGGCCATGGTGAGGAAATAACATTCAGAAGTGTTGGGGGAATATGAATCTTATCCGCATAAATCTGACACTTATGGCATTTCTTTACGTACTTGCAGCAGTCATACTCCATTGTCAGCCAATAGTAGCCTGCTCTCAACATCTTCTTTGCCATGGCATGTCCATTGGAATGAGTACCAAATGAACCCTCATGGACTTCAGTCATCAACATGTCTGCTTCGTGTCTATCCATGCATCTGAGCAGAACCATGTCAAAATTTCTCTTATAAAGCACATCGCCATTGAGGTAGAAACTGCCATATAATCTCCTTAAACTCTTCTTATCTTTAACAGATTCCCCAGACGGGTAAATCTGACTTTGGAGAAAGCACTTGATATCAAAATACCATGGCTTATCATCTTTCACTTCTTCAACTGCAAATACGTGAGCTGGTCTATCCAAGCGCATCACAGTGATGTTGGGGACTTCATTCCAGAATTTCACCATAATCATCGAAGCAAGTGTAGCAAGAGCGTCTGCCATCCGATTCTCATCTTGAGGAATATGATGGAAGTCAACCTCGGTAAAGAACGTTGAAATCCTCCTCACATAATCTCTGTATGGGATGAGGCCAGGCTGATTCGTCTCCCATTCACCCTTAATCTGATTGACAACAAGGGCCGAATCACCATAAACATCAAGATGTTTGATCCTAAGATCAATACACTCTTCCAAACCCATAATACAGGCCTCATACTCCGCCATATTATTCGTGCATTTGAAAGTTAGCCTTGCTCTAAAAGGAAAATGTGTGTCCCGAGGAGTAATAATCACTGCCCCAATACCATTTCCATATTGATTAACAACGCCATCAAATACCATACCCCATCGGGAACCAGGCTCTGGCCCTTCATCGAGCGTAGGCTCATCGCAATCTTTCATTTTCAAATACAGAATCTCCTCATCAGGGAAGTCGTACTGAACAGACTGATAATCGTCAATTGGTTGGTGTGCCAAGTGGTAAGCCAAGATACTACCTTTAATAGCTTTCTGAGCTCGATACTCAATATCATACTCAAACAATAGCATCTGCCAACGGGCAATCCTCCCAGTTAAAGCAGGTTTCTCAAAGATATACTTGATCGGATCCATTTTGGACATCAACCAAGTCGTATGATTTAACATATACTGGCGTAAACGCTTACCGGCCCAAGCCAAAGCACAACATATTTTCTCAAGCATTGAGTATCGAGACTCATAATCAGTGAACTTCTTACTCAGATAGTATATGGCATACTCTTTCTTTCCTAATTCATCTTGCTGACCCAATACACAACCCATGGAGTCATTAAGCACAGTCAAGTACATAATCAATGGTCTCCCTTCAACAGGCGGAGACAGAATCGGAGGCTCAGACAGATATTCTTTAATACTATCAAAGGCCTTCTGGCAATCCCCGGTCCAATCATGACGTTGATCTTTCCGGAGGAGCTTGAATATTGGCGCACATGTGGAAGTCATGTGGGATATAAATCTGGAAAGATAATTCAAGCGGCCAAGAAAACCTCGGACTTGCTTCTCAGTTTTATGCGCAGGCATCTCTTGTATTGCTTTGACCTTGGTAGGATCAACTTCAATACCTCTTTCACTGACAATAAAGCCCAATAACTTGCTAGAACGGACTCCAAATATACATTTTTTCGGATTCAGGCGGAGTTTATACTTCCTCAAACGCTAAAAAAGCTTCAACAAGTGTTCTACATGTTCAACTTCCGTTCTCGACTTTGCAATCATATCATCAATATACACCTCAATCTCCTTGTGCATCATATCATGAAACAAGGTAGTCATAGCACGTTGATACGTGGCTTCGGCGTTCTTCAAACTGAAGGGCATCACTCGATAACAGACTGTTCCCTAAGGTGTGATGAACGTTGTCTTCTCCATATCCTCGGGTGCCATTTTGATCTGGTTATAACCGGAAAATCCGTCCATAAATGAGAAGACATTGAATTTAGTTGTATTGTCTACCAACATATCAATATGTGGTAGAGGGAAATCATCTTTCGGACTAGCTTTATTCAAGTCTCTATAGTCCACACACATTCAGACTTTTCCATCTTTCTTAGGCACGGGCACAATATTGGCCACCCATTGAGGATATGTAGAAGTCAACATAAACCCCGCATCAATTTGCTTTTGAACTTCTTCTTTAATCTTCATTACCATATCAGGATGAGTTCTTCTGAGCTTCTGCTTCACAGGCACACACTCAGGCTTCAACGACATGAAATGTTGCACGATATCAGTATCCATACCAGGAATGTCTTCATAAGACCAGGCAAAGATGTCGACATATTCTTGTAGCAACTCAATCAACCCCTTCTTCACAGACTCTTCAAGGAGTGCCCCAATCTTCACCTCGAACACAATCTTCAGACCCCAAGTTGATTGTTTCCAGATTCTCAAGATGCGGCTGAATGATCTTCTCTTCGTGCTCAAGAAGACGGGTGATCTCATCAGGAATCTCTTCAATATCATCTTCTTCGGCCTCAAATACAGGGAACTCAAAGTTGGGAGATGGCGTTGGATCATTATGTTCAATGGGTTTGATCAACCTGCATAATGATTTTGGATATAAAAGAGATTTCAGAATTCAAGCAAGGCAAATCAATATGCAGATGAAAAGATTGATTTTATTCTCTTTTTAGGGTTTTATGGTGATCACCAATTTCATGCAAAAAGCAAAAAAGGGAAAATAATTTGGAAAAACAAACATTTAACATATAATTTTTGAATGAATATCATTGTATTAATGTGCCAACAATGTCATCACTTCTCCTTTTGGCATGGGAGAAAGGTTTTTAAACAAAAGTGGACACATTACATGGACTTGTGGATAACTTTTGGAACATCAACAACGACCCAATTATTGCAGACTCCTCCAGGGATGACAAAGTTTCCCAGATCTTCCTCTGCATCATCTTCCACTATGGCAGCAACCTCTTGGTCTTCAACAGTATGGATGAAACCTCCACTCTGGAACAGTCCATGCTCATTGAAAATGCGTGAAGAATACCCTATGCCAGCTCAGGATTTATTATCTTCCAGCTTAATCATTTGTCCTAAACTAGTAGTTGCGCCATGCTCAATGGCCAACTTTGCATCATTGTAGGAAGTAAATGAAGAAGGTCTTTTCCTTGAAGGCTCTGCAATAGATAAGGCTTGGAACGGAGTCCCAACCTCATCCTCAACATCTATGTATGAGAAGGAAGACAAATGGCTAACCAAGAGAACCTTCTCTCCCCCTATCACCACCAACTTCTTATTCTTGACGACTTTCAACTTTTGGTGTAGGGTGGATGTCACGGCGCCTGCCTCGTGAATCCATGGTCTGCCAAGAAAACAACTATATGATGGGTGGATATCCATGACCTGGAAAGTGATATGGAAATCACTAGGTCCAATCTTTACCGGGAGTTCAACTTTACCGATCACAGTTTTCCTCGATCCATCAAAATCCTTAACTACCACTCCACTCTGCCTCATGGGAGGCCCCTGACAAGAAAGTTTGGCCAGAGTGGATTTTGGCAACACATTGAGCGATGAGTCTGTGTCTACCAACACATTAGACAATGCATCATCCTTGCAATTCATGGAAATGTGTAGAGCCAAATTGTGGTCTTTTCCCTCCTCGGGAAGATCAGCATCGCAAAAGCTCAAATTGTTACAAGCAGTAATATTTGCAACAATGCTATCAAATTGTTCTATTTTGACATCGTAATCCACATATGCCACGTCCAACTCCCTCTGCAAAGCCTCGCGGTGTGACTCTGAATTCATTAGCAAAGATAGGACATATATCTTTGATGGAGTTTGAAGCAGCTGATTAACAACGTTATACTCACTCCTCTTGATGAACAACACGTTTCGGAAGAAAGTTGATCAACATCCGAGTCGAAGAATCGAGATTGGATGGGATTCCACCTTCTTTTTGTAAAATATTGTCAAGAGAAGAAGAAGAATGAGAAAATGGGGTTTTTAGGGCACAAAAATCACCTCTAGCTAAAAAAACAAGTAAAAAGATGATAAAGAAGATATGTTCCAAAAAGTAGCCCATACTACTTATAGAAATGGTTGTTGAGCTGTCATGCTCGCTAGGCGAGCAGAATGGTTCGCCTAGCGAGCCCCAAAATAAGTCACCAGAAGAGCCTGCGTCCAGAGGAATCATCCCAGACAAGTTTGCATCTGTTCGCCAGGCGAACAATCCTTCGCTAGGCGAAGCCCTCGCTTCTCTCATTCGCTCCAGCGAGTCTTGATGTTTTTGCTACTGGAAGTGTTCGCTACTTGCTCGCTGGATGCTTGCCTAGAGAATCCTTCGTTACTTCCCTCGCCACAGCGAGTTTTGATGTTTTTGCTACTGGAAGTGTTCGGTACTTGCTCGCTGGATGCTCGCCTAGCGAATACTTCGTTACTTCCCTCGCCACAACGAGTTTTGATCTTTTTGATTCTATCCAAGTCTGGGAGTGTTCGCTGGCATCTCGTTGCGTGCTCGCCTAGCAAATGATTCGCTACTTCACTCGCCTAGCGAGCTTGCTTATGTTTGCTTTCTTTCTTGGTTCCTTTTCCATCTTTCTTGTTCCTTAGTTTTCTACTCTTTCATGCCTAATTCCTGCACAATAACACATAAATTAAAGGTACCAAGATCATTTCACATAGTATTGCAAATAAATAAAAGCAAGGGAGGTTTCGAACACTTTTTCGACAAAAAGGAGTGAAAGATGCCCATATTTTATAGCTCAAATAAGCAAACTTGGGCATCTAACAACTCTCCCCAACTAGATTCTTGCTTGCCCTCAAGCAAAGTATGCCTCTTGAAGGACAAGAGGATTTGCTTAAAGAAAAAGATTTCTCCGAAATCGGATAAAATGGCTCAAACACAAGAGAATCAACCAGACACAAGTTCCCAATGGTTAGAATAACATAATACTCAAGAACTAAAGCCTTATAGCAATGCAAAACATGTATCAATCCACAACAATGTTATCCTGAATGAATCACCCTATCTCTCCTCTTCAAATAAGGATTGAAGAAATTACGCATTTGCAACCGCGGGGACAATTTCACTCTCCAACAAACAATGCAAAAGTCAATTCAATTCATACAATGTCTAACAATTATAAATGAAAATGCGGAAGCACGAAGATCACTAAGGTCTTTTCTGGTTGTAGCTTGGTCAGGTTTACAAACAAGGGTCATATCTAAAGCCATTGAAAACGAACTTGCCGATGCAAAAGAGACATTCACTGTACAAGCTATTCACACATATCAACTTCGTTCCACTTGTTTCTCATTTGAAACCTTCACAACTCTTATTTCACAACTCAATTTTGTTTTTCACTATTTTTCTTCCAAGCAAGCATTCATTTTCATTTTCCTTTTTTTTTCACATCGTATTCACAAAACAAATGTTTCTCTTTTCTAATTTCTTTTCAATGCTTGCTCGGTTATTCAAGAGTTGTGGTACCTACCGATTCTCATTTTCGTTCTCCCCAACTTATCTTTTACTCACCCCAAGTGAATGCTCTTGACTTTTTACGGCAAAAGAACAATTATAAAAAATTTCAGGGTTTCAAGAATAAAGATTTTGACGTCCCGCCTTATTTCAAGCTGAGATTCAACTGTTTAAGCTCAAATGGGTTCACGAATACTCTCTGCTCACGGGTAAGTTGTATTTGGAACTGGTTGTGCTCGAAAGAAAACAAGCGCCTTGATCATTTCTAATTGCTTCCACAAATTCACAATAATAAAAGACAAAGCATGAATCAAATGAATCAACACAGTTTATTAGAATCCAACATTTTAGTGTACAATGGAGGTTTCCTCACAATTTGTGGTTCTAAGCCCTAGGTGAATCATTCATTTAATTATGTTGCAAAAAGAACAATATTCAATTACGAAAAGAGTAAAGTTCTTAATGCATTCTAAAATTCTAATCGGAGGTAACCATGTACCTTAGCATATTCGCTTGTTTATTTTTATCATCACCATCCAAGCTCGGATGCACCTTCATTGGATACTTCTTTGAGGAGCAACCAATCTAGAAGGTTTGACCCTCAACAACCAAAAATTTATTAAACAAAAGGAATTCAAACCAAACACAATAATTTAAAACATAAACAACAACCATCACTTCAAAATGTTAAAATGTGTGTGGGGGACAAAACACCCCAAAAAGTACATAACCAAAATACCAAATATCTGAAAATACAAGAAAATAAAACATAACATAAAAAAACTTAGTCCTCATAGGACTCAGAACCCTCTTCACTACCGGCCTCAGAACCGGAACCATCATCATCACCATCATCATCATCATCATCATCATCATCAGCATCATCATCATTATCATCATCATTAGCGCCACTAGAACCATCAGCACCAGAAGCACCAGCACCCGCCCCCTCTCCGAAAACAGGTTTGTCCTCAGGCCAGCTAGCATGTTGCAGAAACTGCTCACACGTCATCATAAGATGCTCTCCAGAAAGGTTACGTACCTGCAACTGTAATACGTGCATAGAGTCATGTATATCAATCATGGCGCGCTAAGTCGCCGCCATCCAATCCCAATTGTAATTGCAAACAGCTTGCTGGAAAGGATCAAACCCCTGAGAAAAAGCACCAAGACCATCAGCAGCCCCGGTATCATCAACAGTTGTACTACCTCGGAAGTTCTTCGGCTTACAGTACTTGTCCACATATCGATCGTCGATTGCGGACGGAATCCTTACCTGACTGCGGGAGGGTAGCTTCACCCTCGACTGTAGGCACAAAGCCATGATGAGACAAGGAAAAGCAAGGGGGCAGTTAACTCGCGCCCCCGACTTCAGCCCGCTCTCAACCACGGACTTCATCTCAATCGCAATGATTCGCGCCACATCGATTTGTACATTAGTTAGAATACAGTGGATCAAGTGTGCCACTGGGATCGGCACGGTCAACGTGTGTGACTTGGGCTTAATGTTAGTCAGAACCAGCATCAAGATCAGGTGAGCCAAGGGAATCATATTCTCCCGATGATACCTCACAGGAACCCCAGATGGGTTCACATCAACCGACTTTCCCTCAAACAACAGGGTCGCAGAAATAGTATCAGTGTTCCTGTGGAGCCTCAGATCTCTATGGTATGCATCCCTCTCATTAACTCCCAGATGGAGCGGTTCACCAAGCACTCGGTTAATAGCATCCCTATCAAAAACGACCTGACGTCCTGACACTCTTGTAGTCCAAGTGAAAGGCTTGTCGTCATTTTGCAGCACGTTCGCATAGAACTCGCGCACTATCTCAATATCATAGCTTTCGAGTGGAGAGATCAACTTGTCCCATTTCTTGCTATTTATCAACCCTGCAAATGTCCGATAATCGCCTTGTGCATTGATCAAAAACCTCTTCTCAGGTAAGATTTTCCTTTTCTCCAACACCACATAACGTGCGGCTTGCTTCGCCCCAACGAATTTATCGGTGTCAAATTGAATTGGCACAGTGTGGGAAGTGCTCCCGACCTTTCTCTTTTTTGCAACACTTGACCTGGATGCCATCTGTAAAATCATAGAAAAGAAATAGCACACAACCACAAAACAGATTAGAGATCAAAATAGAAAAACCAGATACTGTCATCGTCGCTACAACTTTGCTTAGCGAGGACCCAGCGAAGATTCGCTACGGGTTCGCTTAGCGAAGTGACAGCGAATGCTCGCCACAAATTCGCCTAGCGAAGATGCTAGCGAATGCTACAGGATTCTGAGTTCTCCACTGTTAACAATCCAATTTCAGAAATCCCAAAGTCTAATGATACCCATTCCAGAAACAAAGTAATTTAACATGCTAGGAATCGTTCTAAACATACATGCAAACCCAATCTCCCAAATTCAACCCTAATGACTCATTCTTCAGAATTTACAACATTGAAAGCACAAAGGAATGGAGACAGAACAAACCTGATTGAAGAGGTCGATTGATTCTGAAATGCAACAGTTAGGGTTTGCACAAGGATGATTCTCAAAGTTTTTGTGTGAGATGGAAGTGAAAAGTGTGAAAGTGAGAGTGAGTTCGTGACCCTATGTTCAGACTAAAACAAAATAAATGGGTTTTGGGCCCAAATGAGTGGCCCTCTAAAAAGTAAAATAAAGTTCTGTCACGCAACGTTCGCCTAGCGAAGAGCTAGCGAATGTCTCGCTACTGTCTTCGCCTAGCGAGCAGCTAGCGAACATCTCGCTACTGTCTTCGCCTAGCGAAGATGCTAGCGAACATGACATGATCTTTTTTTTTAAAACAGCACTGCACAGCATAATTCAGCAAGGTTCCACCAATTTGAAAACCAATACCACACAACACAAAGCTGTAAATACTTACAATGTTAGGGTGCCTCCCAACAAGCGCTTGTTTAACGTCGGATAAGCTCGACGGTTCGAGATGCTCACAGCGGAGCATCCAAGCAGATTGCACAGCTCTCGCGATCCACAAGACCGCCAAGATAAATCTTCAAACGTTGGCCGTTAACCGTCCAACTATCTTTCTTCTCCAAGTCCTCAATGACAACAGCTCCATACTCTTTGACTTCTTTAACACGAAATGGCCCAGACAATTTAGATTTCAATTTTCCGGGGAATAGCCTCAACCTAGAATTGAACAAAAGGACCAACTGTCCGGGCATGAATTCCTTCTTCCTAAGCTTTTTTGTCATGATACTCTTTCACCTTTTCTTTGTACAACCAACTCGAGTGATATGCGGCATTGTACATTTCTTCCAACTCAAGAAATTGCACTTTTCTTTTTTCACCGGCCAAATCCTTATCAAAGTTCAATAATTTCAGAGCCCACAAAGCTTTGTGCTCCAATTCAACCGGCAAATGGCAAGTCTTACCAAATACCAATTGAAAAGGAGTTAGCCCAATTGGAGCTTTAAAAGCGGTACGGTATGCCCATAAAGCTTCATCCAACTTTTGCGACCACTCTTTTGTAGAATTCGACACGGTTTTTTCAAGAATTCTCTTAATCTCACGATTAGAGACTTCGGCTTGACTGTTTGCTTGTGGGTGATACGGAGTCGCCACTCTATGTGATACACCGTAATGTTTCAAAACGCTTTCTAACGGTGCATTACAAAAGTGCGACCCTCCGTCACTAATCAACACACGGGGGGTTCCAAAACGGGAAAAGATGTTTTGCTTCAAAAAATTTATTACCGTTTTAGCATCCGCCCGAGGTGAGGCAATCGCCTCAACCCACTTAGAAACATAGTCAACCGCCACAAGCATATATTCATTACCATATGAGGGTGGGAATGGTCCAACAAAGTCGATACCCCAACAATCGAATACTTCAACCTCTTAGATGTTTTGGAGAGGCATCTCGTCTCTCTTACCAATCCCACCACTTCTTTGGCAACTATCACAACTTTGCGCATGGGCATTTGCATCTTTGAAAATAGTAGGCCAATAAAATCCTGGCTGAAGGACTTTAGTGGCCGTTCTTTCCCCATTGTAGTGTCCGCCGTAAGGAGAGTTGTGACAATGCCAAAGAATGCTTTGCGCTTCATCGCCAGTAACACACCTCCATAAAAGGTTATCACCACCCAATTTAAACAAGTATGGGTCATCCCACATGTAGTACTTAGCATCCGAGAGAAATTTCCTTTTTTGGTTCGAAGTTAGGTTGGGAGGCACCAAACCACTAGCCTTATGGTTCGCAAAGTCTGTAAACCACGGCCTAACTTGAACTTTGAAAAGTTTTTCATTAGGAAACTCTTCCCGGATTTCCTTCTCGGAAGCGGTAACCTCCACATTAACTAAGCGAGATAAATGATCCGCCACCAAATTTTCCGATCCTTTCTTGTCTTTGATTTCAACATCAAATTCTTGCAACAAGAGGATCCAACGGATGAGCCTTTGCTTCGAGTCCGGTTTGGTGAGCAAATATTTAATCGCCGAGTGGTCAGTATACACTATGACCTTGGAACCAATAAGATAGGACCTAAACTTTTCAAGCGCATACACTATCGCAAGTAATTCTTTTTCAGTGGTGGCATAGTTAACTTGAGCCTTATTAAGAACTTTACTTGCATAGTGTATCGCATGCAAATTTTTCTCTTTTCTTTGGCCTAATACCGCTCCGATTGCATAGTCGCTTGCATCACACATGAGCTCAAAATTTAAATTCCAATTTGGAGCGACTATAATTGGAGCGGTAACCAATTTTTCCTTTAAAATTTCAAAAGCTTGTAAACACTCATCAGTTAAAAGAAATACCTGATCCTTAGCTAGCAAGTTACTCAAAGGCCTAGCTACCTTTGAGAAGTCTTTGATAAAGCGCCGATAGAAACTGGCGTGCCCCAGAAAGCTTCGGACTCCCTTCAAATTCACCGGAGGAGGCAACTTTTCAATCACTTCAACTTTAGCACGATCAACTTCAAGCCCTCTTGAAGAGACTTTATGGCTAAGCACTATCCCCTCGGTCACTATGAAGTGGCACTTCTCCCAATTAAGAACAAGATTTGTCTTCACACATCTTTCAAGAACCGTTTCCAAGTTGTCCAAGCATAGACCAAAGGAACCACCAAATACGGAGAAGTCGTCCATAAAGACTTCCATTGTTTTCTCGATAAGGTCAGCAAAAATTGCTTGCACACATCTTTGGAAAGTCGCCGGTGCATTGCACAACCCAAAGGGCATTTTACGGTATGCGAAAATTCCAAAAGGACATGTGAAAGCCATCTTTTCATGATCGGCCGGGTCAACCGCAATTTGGTTATACCCGGAATAACAATCTAAGAAACAATAGTATTGATGCCCAGAAAGTCTTTCTAGCATTTGATCCATGAACGGGAGTGGAAAGTGATCTTTTCGAGTTGCGGTATTCAACCGCCTATAATCAATGCACATACGCCACCCCGTTGCCACTTTTGTCGGGATCAACTCATCCTTTTCATTTCGAATCACGGTAATGCCACCTTTCTTCGGAACCACATGTACAGGACTAACCCATGGGCTATCCGAAATCGGGTAAATCATTCCCGCATCCAACAACTTAACAACCTCCTTTCTAACAACTTCCTTCATAGTAGGATTTAAGCGGCGTTGCGGTTGAGCTACCGACTTAAAGTCCTCTTCCATTAAGATCTTGTGCATGCAATAGGAAGGACTAATTCCTTTGAGATCGGAAAGAGTCCAACCCATGGCTCCTTGATTCTTTTTCAAAACATTGATCAAACGGGCTTCTTCATTCTTTGACAAAAGATTGCTTATGATAACCGGCTTTGCTTCGGTCTCGTCGAGGAATGCATACTTCAAATTAGAAGGTAACATTTTCAATTCAATCGGCGATTTTTCTTCATTAACCTCCTTCTTCAATACTTCCTCCTCAACTTCCCACGGATGTAACTCTTTTAGACTATCAAGTTCCCTTAGGAATTCATCAAGAGCTTGCTCTTCTTCAATTGTGAAAACTTCAAAGGAGTCATCAAGAGCTAACTCCATAGGAGATATCTCATGAATATGTTTAGAAACTTCAAAAGTTGCCTCTTCGATCATATCAATGCGAAAACTATCACGACTATCCTTTGAATGCTTCATGGCTTCGAATAGATCAAAAGCAACTTCTTCATTTTGGACCCTTACTTTCATCAAACTGTTGTCAACGTCAATCATCATGCTCTTCCATATCAATCACAATGAAATCAACCGGGAAGAAGAATTTGTCAACTTTGACCAATACATCTTGGGCTAACCCATGAGGATGGGTAGTCGACTTATCGGCCAATTGCAAAGTCATCCGGATGGCCTTCGTTTTAATGTTGCCAAGCCTCTTCACAATAGACAATGGTATTAGATTAATGCTTGACCCCAAATCAATTAGCCCTTTTCCGACATAGGCATCACTAATTGTAACCGGCAAAGTAACTCGTCCCGGGTCAACCTCTTTTCTTGGAAGCGTCCGTTGAATGATTGCACTACAACTAGCATCTAGGACAATTGTCTCCGGTTCCGTGTACCTCCGCTTTTAGTAAGTATGTCTTTCATGAATTTCGCATACTTAGGCATTTGCTCCAATGCTTCGGCAAACGGAATGTTCACTTGAAGTTGTTTGAATATATCCATGAACCGGGCGTAATACCGTTCATTGTCCCTCTTAGATGGAGCATGTGGATACGAAAGGTTTTGGATTGGAGTAACACCCACTACCTCCTTTCCTTTAGAAACTCTAGAATTCCTCTCTCTTTTCTTTTTTACTCCCTCCACCTTCACTTCATCACTCTTATTTTTTTCAACTTCCACACTTTCTTTATTTTCTACTTCACCATTTTTTTCATTTTTTTCAACTTCTTCCTCACTCCATTCCCCAACTTCAACATCAATGCTATCCTCTATCTTTTTCTCCTCATCTTTTTTCTCATCCTCTCTTTTTTCACTCTCACTAATCAACTCCCTTCCACTTCTCGTCGTTATCGCTTTACAATGCTCTTTTGGATTCGTTTGCGTGTTCGCCGAAAAAGATGGTCCGGGTTGTTGTTCCGCTAGTTGTTTAGCAAGTTGACCGACTTGAGTTTCGAGATTTTTGTTTGCCGCATCGTTGCTCTTTTGATTAGCCATCGACAATTGCATAAATTGTGTCAATGTCTCTTCTAACTTTGAAGTCACGACCGGCGGTTGTTGAGGTTGGTAAGGATTTTGACGGCTAGAAGTACCACCCCCATAACCTTGGTTATGGTGATAGTTAGCCCTTGGTTGGAACCCTTGATTCCCTTGAAAGTGTTGTTGTTGATTTTGAGGATGTTGTTGATACGGTTGTTGTTGTTGTTGCCTTGGTTGGTAGTCTCGTTGGTTCCCCATGTAATTCACCTCTTCGAACCCGGGAGGTGGACAAAACCCGGTGTCATAATCACCCTTGCAAAGCTCACAACAAGCTATTTGTTTAGCTTTTGAAGGCTCTTTCAACTCTTTTATTTATTGAGTTAAGAGTTCAACTTGTTGTGAAATGAGTTTATTTTGGGCAAGAATAGCATCGTTTGTCCCAAGTTCAAGCACTCCCGGTTTCTTCAACGTGTTGCCTCTACTTTGATTATGGAGGTCATTTAGAGCCATACGGTTAATGATATCAGTAGCTTCGGCGGCGCTTTTAGACAACAAAGAACCACCCGGGGTAGCATCCAATAAGGTCTTGCAATTAGGTTGAAGGCCATTCTTGAAAATGTGGATTTGCATCAATTCGTCAAAAACCATGCCCTTTGCACTTTCGAAGCATGGATTTAAATCTTTCCCATGCCTCATTCAATGATTCGTTGGCTCCTTGCGAAAACACGGAGATGGCCGTTTTGGATTCCATGAACCGGTTGTGGGAGAAAAATCTTTCAATGAACTTCTCTTCCAACACGTTCCAATCCGTCATGACTGCAGGTGTTTGATCCAAGTAACAATCTTTGGCTTTGCCGAGCAAAGCATGAGGAAATAGTCTTTTGAACAAAGGTAGCTCTTGAGCTTGATCAACTTCGGCTGCCAATGCTATCTCGTAAAATTTGGTGAGAAAAGAAAAGGGGTCTTCATGGTCCATTCCGGTGAATGGACTTCCGTATAGCAAGTTAAGAGTTCCCGTCTTCATCTCGGCTTGCCTTCCCGGGTGGTTGGCAAACTGAGCTGTAATCCTCGGATTGTTGAAACATGGTGTGGAAACGGGTGGTGGTGGTGGTGGTGGATCCATGATAGGTGTGTTGTATAAGAACCTTCTCCTTGTTCTTGTCGTTGTCTAGCTTGTTGCCTCCTTCGTCTCGTTCTGCTATTCAGTCTCCTTGCTGTTCTTTCGATCTCGGGATCAAAAAGAAGTTGGTCCTCAGAAACCAGCCTTCGCATAAAACAAAAGCTGCACACTAAACCAAACAAATTAACAAGCACAAGTCAAAAATTCAGAAGTTAAAAATTCAGCAACTATTGTGATGCTCGCAATATCAATTCACAATCCCCGGCAACGGCGCCATTTTGTTGGAACAGGGATAGAGTATCGGGATTTGTTATCGTCTCCACAGGGATTATGTGATATTGTCGCCGTTTGACAGTTGTTAAGTTCTTAACTTATAGTAACAAGGGGGTTTTAGTTTTCGGTTACGGTAGCTTGCATAAAAAGTAAGAAATTGCGGTAAAAGTTTTGGTTTTATGATTTGAGAAAGATTGTCAAAGTTAGGGTTCGACGATCACTTTGCATGCATATGTTCGATCAAACAAAACTCATAAACTCCATTAGATGATAAACACATTCACAAAATCCTCCCAATGTGTTTATTTCTAACACACATTGTGGGTTTTTCCCAGTTTGATCCATTGTTGATTTCTCACACAATCTATCAAAATGACAACTTTTAGGTTTAACTTTTGAGTGAACAAACTCATTCAAAACTATATCTAGCTAAAGAACAATGATGGATGAAAACCTAGGTCAAGAGTTGGAAAACACCTTTCAATAATAAACCAACACAAAGAGCTATCAATAAAACAAGGTTTTCACCATACATTCATCATCAAAGAGTTTACAAATGAAGATCAACCCATATACATACAAAGCTTATGATCATCTACATCTAACCTTGACAAAATGAAAGACTTAGCTACTCATTTTCATGGTAGCTTGAACAACACGTTTCGGAAGAAAGTTGATCAACATCCGAGTCGAAGAATCGAGATTGGATGGGATTCCACCTTCTTTTTGTAAAATATTGTCAAGAGAAGAAGAAGAATGAGAAAATGGGGTTTTTAGGGCACAAAAATCACCTATAGCTAAAAAAACAAGTAAAAAGATGATAAAGAAGATATGTTCCAAAAAGTAGCCCATACTACTTATAAAAATGGTTGCTGAGCTGTCATGCTCGCTAGGCGAGCAGAATAGTTCGCCTAGCGAGCCCCAAAATAAGTCACCAGAAGAGCCTGCGTCCAGAGGAATCATCCCAGACAAGTTTGCATCTGTTCGCTAGGCGAACAATCCTTCACTAGGCGAAGCCCTCGCTTCTCTCATTCGCTCCAGCGAGTCTTGATGTTTTTGCTACTGGAAGTGTTCGCTACTTGCTCGTTGGATGCTCGCCTAGCGAATCCTTCGTTACTTCCCTCGCCACAACGAGTTTTGATGTTTTTGCTACTGGAAGTATTCGCTACTTGCTCGCTGGATGCTCGCCTAGCGAATACTTCGCTACTTCCCTCGCCACAACGAGTTTTGATCTTTTTGGTTCTGTCCAAGTCTGGGAGTGTTCGCTGGCATATTGCTGCGTGCTCGCCTAGCGAATGATTTGCTACCTCACTCACCTAGCGAGCTTGCTTATGTTTGCTTTCTTTCTTGGTTCCTTTGCCATCTTTCTTGTGCCTTAGTTTTCTACTCTTTCATGCCTAATTCCTGCACAATAACACACAAGTTAAAGGTACCAAGATCATTTCACATAGTATTGCAAATAAACAAAAGCAAGGGCGGTTTCGAACTCTTTTTCGATAAAAAGGAGTGAAAGATGCCCATATTTGATAGCTCAAATAAGCAAACTTGGGCATCTAACACACAGCAAGGACCGGGCTAGATACCGGCAGAAAAGCGAAGGTAGGAGCGAGACCTTCGGGCACAAAGTTCGCGGGCATCCCCCAAGGAAACCAGGCTGGCATAGTCAGTGCGAAGTGAGCAGTGGCGGAAGGCACTGTAGAGGAAGCTACCTCTAAGATGACATTCCTCGCGGGAGGAGTTGCAGGCGTTGGAGAAAACTGGCTCTGAGCAGCCAACACTGACTTCATCATGGCAATCAACCTAGCTACTTCCTCTTTCAGCTCTCGGTTCTCTTGTTCAAGATGATCCATCAGCTTTGGTAGATTTGCCCTGGTGTTATACCGGTGCGTCAGCTTGTCTTCAAAATAAATGAAGAACACGGAGTTAGACCACTGATCAAGAAGCTCTGAATAAAACCTGCTTACGCATATGATACATGCAATGTTTGTGCATATGATTTATTTTTTAATTAGAGGAACTTCATGTAGATCTATTTATAAATATTTGAAAATATTAATCTTTTAGACATATAATGGAATATTCTAATCAATAATATTTGGAAAAAAATTTACACCAAAGAAAAAGTACAATCTTGGTAACCAAATACAATACAAGAGAGAAGGAAAATGAACATCCTATGGAACCCTAGAAGTAATTGTCCAAAGCTCTCGAGACCGGAAGATAAGTTGCACGAAGCCTCTTCACCTCTCTCTCATAGGCTGCCTCCATATCTGCCTTCTCCTTGGCGAGTCGATCATACTTCCTATTCCAAAACTTGGAAGACTGAGGAAGAAGAAAAGTGACCACATCATCAGGCTCATCAATAACCTGACGCTCAAGAAATTCTATCACAACATCCTTATCTCTGAGTTGCTGAAGTAGCTCCTCTTGCTCACGGACCCAAGCATGCGAACGGTCTTCATCTCTCAACTCCTCTACTCCTTGGATAGGGAGGGTTGATGACCCAACCATAACCATGGGTGTAGGTGTCGTATAGTCATAGGGCATGCGGTACTCAGAAGCTCTCTTCCTCACCCAAGAGGTGTAGGGTTCCAAAGCAATACAATTCTTCGGACCAAGCTCTTTCCTTCCCTTCCTATGAATCTTGCGCCAAGCACGGACCATCCTGCCCTTCAAGTTCTGGGGATCTTTACCCTCTTGAAAGAATACACCTTATAACAAAATGTTATTAGGTTTATCCTTTAAGGGGAACCCAAGCTGACGGCGAGCCCAAATAGGGTTGTAGTTAATTCCACCACTTGTACCAAGAAGAGGTACATTGGAGAATTCACCACAAGAGTCAATGATCTGGACACCATCATACACATGGTTGTACCAAAAGATATTATCATTAGTGAGAGACATAAGTCTCGTGGACCACCGTAGACATCCCTTGTTCTCCTTGAAGGCGAGCGTCTGAGGCAAGTGCAAAATAAACCACTTGTACAACAGAGGCAAACAGTACAAAATGGTACCACCACCCTTTGCATTCCTCATATGCAAAGAGAAATAAGTGTCACCCAACAGAGTCGGAACGGGATTAAGAGTAGAGAAAATCCTAATAGCATTCACATCCACAAAGTTGTCGATGTTGGGAAATAACACTAGCCCATAGATGAGGCGTACAAATATGTCTTCAAAGGCGTCCTCACTCATGGCCTTCCAAAACAAGGTAGCTTGGGCGATGAGAAAATCAGATGGGAGACCTTGAATTCCACCTTTGGTAGTCATATGAGCACCAATATCAGATACATCTACGTGCTACAAATCAACAATCTCTTGGGAAGAAGGAATTCTCTCCAAGCCACTGAATAGCAACTGATCCAGAATAGGTATACCCACAAGATAAGCATACTCCTCAAGCGTAAGCAAAAGCTGGAAATCCGGAAAAGTGAAGCAATGGTACAGAGGATCATAGAACTGCACCAACACACTCATCAGACCTTCATCCACCTGAGTAGCAAGAATAGACAAAAGCTTCCCATGATGAGCCTTGAACTCCAAGGGATCTAATACATAGGATGTCAAACTCCTTAACTCTTTCAAGTCGGATTGTCTGAAACTGTACTTCTTCGTATTCCTTCTTTGCTTATCCATGTCTGAAAATTTGCAAATAGACCTCTTAAGTTTCCTTGAAATTTTCTCATTGTTGATGACATGGATGCAAATGGATGCATGAATGCATGGATGCAACAATCACACTCAAGGATCAAGCAAATGACATCACACAAAGGTCACTGGATGGCTCAAGTCATCCTTAATATCAATCATCCATTTTGGTGGATTATGGTTTACACCTTATCAACACCCAAGTTCCATTGATATTAAGGATATACGAGAATGGATCAACCGTGAATCAAGGGTTTGTTGCAAGTTACGAGCATGGAGTCTCGGTTAAGAACCACCCAATGGGAGTGTACTATGGTTAAACCTGACAATCATGTTCTAAAAAGGTCCCCATAGTCATCATCTCATCTTTCAGATATTATCGGATAAACGACTACTTGTATTCCAAAAATATTCTCAAGAGAGACTCTTATGAGTGTAGTATCGCGTTGTAACACCTCAAAATTTGCCCTCCTCTCTTGGGACTAGCATATCATATTGCATATCATTTTTAAGTCATTAGGCATTGCATATTGCATATCATGTGGTTACATTGTGCAAGTCATCCTCTTAAGTCTTGATCAGGAGAAGAAGAGGTCATGTGCAAGCTAGGGTTTCATTGGACTGGTCATTAATCATCTGAGGATGTGGAGGTCCAAATTAGGGTTTTGTGATTCTCAAGGAGATTGGTCCTTATCTTGTTTGAAAGGATACATCATCATCATCATCATGGTTTGTCATCATCAAGTGTTGGAGCATATATCTTGAGATTAGGGTTTTGACCACTGGTCAACCCTAATCAATTGCATTGGGCCAATCAGGGCATAGCAAGGAGATGGGGTTTATGATGGCTATGGGGATCATCATATGATTTTATTGTGCTTATTGAGGCTAGGGTTTCATCCTTGAGCCATTTCATCAGAGAATTGGAGCTCAGTTTGATCTATGCATTGCCAGATTCATCTATCAGTTGAAAAAGTCAACTGTGGTCAACTGTGCTTGATTTTATGGATTTAGAGGTGGGAGAGAGTTGGATACACTTCATTCATGTTGAAACAAGTGTTATTTGACATGTCAAAGCTCAAGAATGGAGAAAATCAAGTCAGAACAAAAATTGCCAAAAATAGAAAGCGACTTGTAATGGAAGTTTCCAAAAATGGAAAGTTTTTGACCTCAAAATTACATGTCCAAGGAAGCTTCAAATGAAAATTTGTTCAACATGAAAGTTGTAGATCTTGGTCTCACCTTTCCAAAAAGTCCAAGAACTTGAAATTCCCATGTATGGTTGGCAAGTTATGGTCCATTCAATTTCAAAAAAGACCCATAATCAAAGTGGCATAACTTCCACATGGAGTGTCCAAATTGAGTGATCTTTTTATGTGCAAACTCCATTTGACATGAACTTTCATGGTGCATATTTGGAATTCATCAAAAATGGTCAATGCAAAAAGTCAATTTTCAAGTGTACAGTTAAAAATCCAGGGGCAAAATGGTCCAACTTGAGAAATAATGAGAATTTTGGAATGGGATTTTTGCAACACATCATAACTGATATTTAGAGAATGTGTGAGCTGTCATACAGCTGTCATGGGCCCCATTGTGAAATGGCATTTTTGCCCTTGCTTAGTAAAATCACATTTTGCTAATCATATGTCATTTGGCTAATTGGTGATTAATGAGGTGATTAGAGCTGGAGTATATATCACTAATCATAACTAACTCTTGATCAGAATCACATTTCACAAGAAATTCAACAAACTTTTCCCTCCAAATTCTCCAAAAGCTCAAGAACATTCAAGAGCAAAATTCCACAAAACTCTTCCAATTCTTCATCAAATCGTGTGATTCTTTTTGCTGCCTTCTCCATTCATCTCCTTCTTCAACTGTTTTGGAAAAGCAACATCAAAATCCTCACGAATCTCCACTGTCCATTCTTGATGCATCCATGGCAAATTGAAATTCTGTCCACTAGAAGCTACATTGGATCAACCTAACACCTCCAGTCAACATCCTGAAGCTCCTCTTGCATCTGTTTTGGATCAACACGCGCCAAGGCTTCAAGATTCATCACTGACTTCGAATTAAGGTGCCAAACCGAACCTCATGATTTCTTTAATTGTCGTATGCGTTTTATAGAGTGTTCAACATAGATGATTGTGATGCCTTTAGTTTTTGAAATGGATGATTGTAGAGAGAGATATTTCGATTTGAAGTTGTGATGCCAAAACCTAATTCGTTCGATCCAAGAGATTTAGGAAGAATTAGGCAAAATCATGTGCATATTCGTGATCCTCTTGTTTAGACCTTTCCAACGGATATCTATTTGTGGATTTTGGTTGAACTTTGATGTTCTTGTGTTCTTGAACAATTCTGGAAAAACGATGATGAAGATGATGAATTTCTGGAAAGTTGCCTTGTTTGATCCGTTTGATTGCCTTGCCGTTTTCAAATTCTGTTTAGCGCCAAGATCTGGCCAATTACACGCTGCCAGCGAAAAAATGAAAACGCTGCGTTTTGCATCCGGCCAGGCTTAATTACAATTATGCCACTGAATCCATTTTAATTAATTAAAACACTTAATAATTATTTCATAATTCATTCAATCTTTAAAAATTCATAAAAAAATATTGACTAGTCCAAAAATGATGAGGATTTTTTTGATGGATTCCAAATTTTCCCTAGAATTTTATAGGCATGGTTTCATAAGTTGTGCATGGTGAAATGTTGACCTGGCCTATTGATCTTTGACTTGTGTGTATTTTTTGCATGTTTCACCATTTTCATCATGAAATGCTCATACGTTTAAAGAAATGATTGAAATTTTTTGTGCTCATTCTGGACATGTTGATGGTGATTTACATATAAAGTTTGTGATTTTTGGATACCTGATGATTGAGATATGATTTTTTTTGAATCTAGGTGTGACAATTTGTGTCACACCTAGCTAGGTCAACTTCATGAATTTATTTGCATGACCTATGATTGTTGGATTGGATTGAAATTTTGCATGAATGATCATTGATATGTCAAGATAACATGTGATTTTTTCTGGAATTTTTGGTTGCATTTTCAAATTGATTGATAATTTTCTTCACTGTATGCTCATTTGGTAACATTGTGTGATACATGTTGGCATTTTGCTTGTGAAACTTTCATATGGTTCTTGATGAATGTGAAATTTGGTGTGCTGATTGTAGACACATTCTAGGACATCATGCTTTTGGTCCCATTCATTTCTTAATTGTTGTCACTGTTTTATGAATTATTGAAATGGATGCTTGCTTGGATGTCTTGAATTGGCTTACATAATTGTGTCTGGACTTCTTGATTTTCATTGACCTACTTTCTTTTGTCCAATTGAGCTGAAAATTGACATGCTATACATTGAATATGTCGTGTTTATGTGTGAATTATTTGAGGATTTTTGGAATTGTTTTGGTATGCCTTTGATTGAAGTCATTCTGTTTGAGCTTTTGGTGTTGTATTTGACCTAGTTTGTGTTATATTGTGCATAAAATGATATTGGTGAATGGTATGAGCATGGGACCAATTGCATTTGCTTTTGAATTGTTTTAAGTTGATTTTGGATTGGTTTTACTTGCTGTTTAGATTTTTTTCTCCCTTTTGGACCCTAGGCTTGGCCTAGTGGTCTAGTTTCTAACATTTTGTGTGGATTTTCAGAATGAAATGCATAATGCTTAAGGAGATTGCTTCAAGGCAATTTGAATTGAGTTTGGTTGATGTTTATAAACTAACTTGACTTTGTGTTGTAGGATTGGAAGCTTGAGCTTGAGCTTATAGCTTGCATTTGTGTGCATTAACTTGTGTTGTCTGTATAGATTGACATTTGCTGTTTATTGTTGGTTTGTCTGAGTACTGATAATACTTGATTGATTTCAGGTACATTTAGTCGCTTACAGTTCTTTAAGAACTTGCTTGCTGCTGCTTGGTTTTTAAGCCACTTGAGGTAGGACTTCTATTCTTCATGTAGTCTGGAAGACCTGGCCTGTTACTTGGCCAGGCAACTGTCTGAAGTCCTCCTTAAGAGGCGATGTTTGTGGTTGTTTACATTTGTGCCAAGCAGGTAAAGACCTCTATGAGGCAATTGGTGGAAGCCAAGGGATATGCAATCTATCCCCCACTATTCTGTGAGTCGTCCCTCTGCTCACACGGCTGTGTGTTGATGCATTGGGACACAAACCCAAGATCTTGTGCTGTTGCACAATCGAGTCAGAGTCTTTGAGCGTAGAAGGGTCCCTCCATTCTGGACCCACGCTCCTTTGTCTGAAGCTCTCCCTGGTTAGGGATAAGAGTTGTGAAGTCTAATCTTCACTCACCTTTCATCTGCTTCACCTTAGCCCCGCAATGGCAAGGTTAAGAGCGAATGCTACCCATGTACAGATGACTTGCTTCGGCAGTCAAACCCATTGTTTGAGCCTCACTTGACTGGTTATAGTGTGTGCTTTGTGAATATTTGTTTGCTCTGTTTGCTTGTATGCTTGTATGCTTGCTTTCTTCCTGGATAGGATTAGCTTGCAGTTGTGCAAGTAGGTAGAAACCACAACGTAGGGCAATGATGCATGACAACACTAGGCTCGAGTACAGCTCCCTGGTAGTGTGTCTTCCCTTGGTTTCTGGCTAGATTTTCTTTCCCTTGAGGGGGAACTACATCGCCCTGATCCTCGTTCCAGACGAGGTATGTAGGCAGGAGACCGTGCGAGGTCTCTCCGGGCACCCTTTTCTTTTTTGCGTGTGTTCTGTTTGGCAGATATCAGGCTCGAGTTCCCGACTCCCTGTTAGTCTGTGTGTGCAGTTTCTTCTGACGTCTCAGCGTCTCTTCTGGCTTGCTTGATGACTTGTAGGCTCGAGTTCCCGACTCCCTACTAGTTTGCATGTTCATCCTTTCCCTTTCAGGGGAACTACATCGCCCTGATCCTCGTTCCAGACGAGGTATGTAGGCAGGAGACCGTGCGAGGTCTCTCCGGGCACTTTTTTTCTTTTGTGTGTGTTTGCTTGTTATCTTCTTGCGTGTGTTTTGGTTCGGATGCTGACGTAAGTCCAGTGATTGGCGGTCGGGCTCCCCGTTTGCCTTCTGGTGTGTGTTTTGGTTCAGATGCTGATGTAAGTCCAGTGATTGGCATTCAGGCTCCATGTTTGTCGGTGTGTCTTGTTTGGCGTGCGTGAGCCGAACTACGGCAGCTCTGATTCTCGTTCCAGACGAGATACGTAGGCATAGAACGCGATGTCCTAGCGAGCTCTCTTCTTCTTAACCCCACCGGTGTTGTCTTAGCGTGTGTGTATGATATTTGTCTGTTTATTTTAGCAACCTATTCTTTCTTTTAGAACGTGGATCCCGTCGAGTACGACGGACGTGAGGGGTGCTAATACCTTCCCCTTGCGTAACCGACTCCCTTACCCTTTCTCTTTGGTCGCGAGACCATTTCCTTTCCAGGTTTCTCTGAGCGTTTCCTTTCCCTATCTTGGGATAAATAACGCGCAGTGGCGGCTCTGTGTTGTGTTTTTGTTTCAGCCCGCCGGTTGTTTTTTCGCGGATGCGACAGCTGGCGACTCTGCTGGGGAATACAAGATATTGACCTGTGCTGGTCCATCTTCCCTAAGCGAGTCCTTCCTAGCGTTTTAGGTTAGTTTAGGTTGTTTGTTTTGCTTTATTTATTGCATTTATTATTCTAACTGTGTATATATTTGCATAAATACTTGCATGCATCATACTATCATATTGCCGTCCTCTGTGCAGGTGGTTCCTCTGTTTGGGGTGGGTGTTCTGAGTGGGGCTAAAACCCA
Source organism: Lathyrus oleraceus (assembly GCF_024323335.1). Taxonomy (NCBI): domain Eukaryota; kingdom Viridiplantae; phylum Streptophyta; class Magnoliopsida; order Fabales; family Fabaceae; genus Lathyrus; species Lathyrus oleraceus. The sequence goes on along the minus strand of NC_066584.1, from coordinate 83,501,658 downwards.
GGCCCGAGTATACACCTAGGATTAGTGTGGTCTCGCGTTCCTCATTTGCTTTATCAGCATATTGTTGCAACGTGACATACCACAAGCCAGACGAGGTTCATTTGATAGTGCTTTCCTCTGTGGGGTACTCCACTTTGGTTGAGTTACTTCATCTGAACTATTGACTCTGGTAACCGATCATTTCCCGGATCTTTGGTTTAGACGATCTTAAGGGAGCTACAATGGCACACCCGAAAGGGCAAACCCATTGAGTATCTCTGCCCGATTGTCGAGACTATTATCCGCCTTAGGGTGACCTGTTTAGAATTTACCTGTGAGGGGAGGGTGATTCTTTCAGATGCATGTTCAGATGGTGACTTTGATGGTGACTAATTGTTCCGTGGATCAGAGTCGTATTTATCAGTCGGATTTATGGTCATTTATTGCCGAGACGCCGGAATGCTGTCCGTGGTATTTATCAGTGGGGATCCGTTTATTTCAGGATTCCCCGGGCCGATTAAGAGATTCAATGGGTATCTGCTCAGAGATTGTCAGGTGATGATGATGATGATGTATCTGTCTTCCGTTTATTTCGGAACCCTTGAGTTGGATTGGTGGTTACATTTTCTCCCTCAGATGGTTGTGATCAGTTCAGAAACCCGGGTTGTGGTTCAGAGAAACAGATGATCAGAGGACTTGGAGGATGGCGATGCATTGCATTCATTCATCTGCATCATTCTCATTTTGCATTCATCTGCACCAAACCCACGTTTAGCCATATGGGGAGTATTATTGATTGAGAATCTAGTTGAGAGACATTCGGATGTCAGAATGTTATTGTCAAAATATTATCTGTCTCGATGAAACCAGAATCAAAAGACGGAATCTTCCTCATATGGATAGACCTTGCATTCATGCATATTAACCCATTTGTTGTTTTGTAGGTGTCAACCGGTGCACATAGCTTGTTTGCTCAGATATCCTGCTAGGGGCAGCAAATCCAAACTGATGGATCCTCCCAACGCCGACATCCTCGAGCTGAAAGAGATGGTGAGGGATTTGTTCAGTGTTGTGCAAGGGCTTGCCTTGGGGCAGAAAGCCATGGCCGGGAGATTGGAAAGGATTGAGGGTTGGATGATCAAGGAGAAAGTTCAGGGAAAGGCTCCGTCATCCGAAGTAACAAATCCCTCTGGCTCTGTAGTAAAGAAATCCCTTGACAATGGTTAGCCCAAGAAGAAGGTTGAATCAGGTGGTGCGCAGACTAAAAGAGAATGCGGTAAGGATCGTTACCACCCTTATGCTGCCACCGTAACCATTCCTGTTGGTGATTCATCTGCACAACAGCGGCAATCACCACCTCAACAGAGGACACAGAGAGTTGTGGGCCAAGTGAGAAGGAGGACGACAGATCGTCATTTCAATAAGCCGCCCGTGACTTACGCCTCTCTGTTTAAGAGGTTGAAGGATCTTGGATTGGTGCAGCCAAGGATTTTGGTTCCGATGAGATCAGATCAGAGGCCACCCAATTATGATGAGAATGCCCAGTGTGAATTTCATTCTGGAACACCGGGACATAACATTGAGGGTTGTAGAGCATTCAAGAATGTTGTCCAGGATCTGGTAGACTCCAAGGCTATTAATTTTGCACCGTCACCGAATGTTAATGCTAATCCCATGCCGGCGCATGGTCAGGCGATGGTGAGTGCAATTACTGAAGATTCGGATTACGCCTGTGTGATGGGTGAAGAGACTGATAGTGACTGCAAGTTTGATGGTTGGATAACGCCGTGCGTACCAGGAAGCTGGAAGGATTAAAAAAGATCAGCACTGTCACTCGTCTGGAAGAGTAATATTTCTTGTTTTCAGTTCTTATCTGCATGAAAGCCATACGTTTTGCCCGAAACGTATTGGTTCATTGTAAGGGCCACCTCATGTTCATAATTTGCAACATTTCTGCATCATTAATAAAGGGATGTTTTTCAGTCAAAAAGCGGTGTTCCCTGTTTTTCATTTATTTTTGCAGTTTAAAAACAAATAAAAATGGCAATGTTTGTTTTCATTTTTCTTTTTTGATTTGTCTCGTCCCAAAGTCGAAAAATAATTCTCCGGATCTCATTGATAACAATTTGGTTACACCTCGTATGACTTCGACAATCCGAGCAATCAGGCTGAAGAAGAAGACGAAGAAGATTGTGATCTGCTGGAATTAGCCAGGTTGTCAAAACAAGAGGAGAAGGTGATTCAGCCGCACGAGGAGCGGGTTGAGGTTGTTATTCCAAGCACCGCCGAGGTCGGAAAGGAAAAAAAATTGGGGCCGCTTCAGAGGCGAGTCGAAAGCAGAATGGTAGCCCCGTTGAAAGAGCATGTGGATATCGTGACCTGGTCGTGTCAGGATATGCCAGGGTCGGATACCGATGTCGTTGTGCACGAGCTACCATGGAGAAAAGACTGCCCTCTAGAGAAGCAGAACGCCAGTGCCTGTATCAGAGAGCCATGGTGACTTTGTTTCATGATATGATTCATCATGAAATCGAATGCTATGCTATGACATGATAGCAAAGTCCCAGACAGAAGAGGGGCATCTGGCAGATCTGGCTGACCGGGGCAAGTCGGTTGACTGGTTGAGACAATTCAAACTGAGGTTGAATTCAAGTAAGTGCACTACCAGAGTGCGATCCGGTAAGCTGTGGGGTTCGTTGTAAGGGAGGAATCGAGGTTCATCCTGCTAAAAAAAAAATAAAAAAATAAAAAAATAAAAAAAATAAGAAATGCCTGAACCGAGAATGAAAAGAGAGGTTCGTGGTCTCCTAGGTAGATTGAACTACATGTCATGGTTCACATCTCACCTAACAGCCATGTGGGAACCCATTCAAGAAAAAAGATCAAACGGTCAGGTGAAATAATGATTGCCCAGGAGCATGGAAAGAATAAAAGAAAAGTGGCAGGAACCTCTGATTCTGATGCCTCCTGTGAAAGGAACAATTGTTAATCTGGTACTTGAGAGCCCTCGAGGGGTCTATAAGGTGTATTGGGTCAGCATGATGAGTCTTGTCGAAAAGAGCATGCAATTTACCTTAGCAAAAAGTTTGCCGACTGTGAAACAATACATTCACGGTTCGAGAAAACTTGATGTACTTTGGCATAGGCTGCTCGCCGACTGAGACAGTATATGCTGGTTCATACCACTTTGTGGATTTCAAGATGGATCTGATCAAGTACATATCTGAGAAGCCAGCAATGACCGGACGGGTTGCGAAAGGGCAAATGATTTTGATTGAATACGATATTCAGTATACTCTCAGAAAGCCATCAAAGGGGTATTGTCTGATTACATTGCCCAACAACCCATTGAGGATTGTCAACCGATGAAGTTTGGATTCCCTGATGAGGATATCTCGAGGTGCTCTGATCGAAAGATTGAGAGTAACCGATCCCGGAGGAGGGGCCTGGCCCTGAATCCGAACGGATTCTGATGTCTGATGGGGAGGTTAAGGCGGATAAGCTTTCGTTGCCCGGATACCGTTGGAATGCACCGATAGTGTGATTGTGCAGAAAATGGTGGTAACCTATAAAGACTGGCATGAGATGTTGCCGTTTGCATTGCATGGGTATCGAACGTCGGTACGCACATCTACTGGGGCAACTTCTTTCTCGTGGGTATATGGGATGGAAGCCGTGCTACCGGTCGAGGTTCAGATTCCCTCTTTGAGAGTCCTGATGGATGTCAAGTTGCAAGAGGCTGAATGGGTAAAGAACCGGTATGAAGAGTTAAGCCTGATAAAGGAAAAGAGGCTAGCAGCCATCTGTCATGGGCAGTTGTACCAGCAAAGGATGAAGCGTGCTTTTGACAAGAAAGTACGACCTCGGGTACATCACGTAGGTGATATGGTGTTGAAAAGGATCCTTCCTCCTCAAAACGATCGTAGGGGAAAATGGACACCGAATTATGAAGGTCCATTCGTGGTCAAGAAGGTTTTCTCTGGTGGAGCCTTGTTGTTAACGACCATGGATGGTGAGGATTTTCCATCCCCTGTGAATGCGGACGCAGTTAAAAAATACTTCGTGTAAAAAGACCCGTTGGACGAAAAGAATAAAATAGTCCAGGCAAAAATGGGCATCCCGGCGAACCAAAAAAAAAAACAGAAAGAAAGGTTCGGGCAAAAGTTAGGGATAAAAGAAAAAACTGTACACCCGGCAGGTCGAAAACCTGAAAAGGCGACTTGGGCAAAAAAGGGTATCCCGGTGGACTGAAAACCCGAAAGGGCGGTCCAGGCAAAAGAGGGATTGAACGAACAACTGCGTCTAGCATGATCGTTTGCGCTTTGGTTAAAGCATCATGGATAATACCCGGTAGGGATCAATCAGAAACGTCTTGTTCAGAAGGCAGAAAGCACAGAGAGTCTGAGGACATATGGGGTGTAACCGAGTTGGAACTCGATGAGATCACGGGTTTCACATTGCCATTAGGATAGATTTTTCCTTTTGTGCAGTTACCTCTTTTCAGGAATTGCTTCCTTTGTATTGCTCATTTGAGCTATACATTTTTTCAATCAATAAAATGCATATTTAGTCAAATAATTTTGTTTTTTGTTTTCATTACCGCTTTGATTGCAAAAACATCCAGATTATTTTAATAAAGAATCTTGCATTTTAAGACATACAGGTCCCTTCCAATGCATGTTTATAAGATTGAAAGCTGGAAATCTTATTTGGAAGGTTGAGTGACCCAAGTGTTGAAATCTTGACACGCCTGGGGCACGGTTTTATCTAACGATCTGTTTTGCAGGTGCTGTTAGGTGTTTTCACTCACTTGCAGGTTGTGATGTGGAAGCTGTTGATAAAGCAAATCCCCATGGGAGTCCGATCGGGGACGAATGAATATGAAGGGATGACGGAGAGACGTTGAGACGTACATGATGATCAAGAAGACTCTTCAAAATCGGAAGATTGGAAAGTCTGTAGAAATTCCCCGCAGGGTCCAGGCAGGGACGAATGAATGGGTAGAGAAGCAATGAGAGACGTCGAGACATCCGACGACCTTTGGTATTAATCAAGAAGACTCTTCAAAGTCGGAAAATTGAAAAGTATGTATAAGCCCAGGAGTTCGATCTCCGTCGAGCGCGGAGCGATTGGGAATACAAGATGATGGAGCAGAAAAGGTCCAGACGAGTCTGGGAGTTCTCAAAAGTGGAAAGTCGGTACGAGATTGGGAGGTGGATACCGTGGTTCGACGAGTCGACGGGTGTTCTGTACCAACTTTTCTCATTTCCCAGCTAGGTCCCCAAGAAGAGGTGTGAGGACTAAATCCCCAGCAGATCCAAGGTCTGTGGATCCCCTAGCTGAGTCGAGGTGGTTATCCCCGGCAGGTTTAAAAGCGGTGTCCTCAGCAGCCAGGTCCGAAGGTTGCTATCCCCGAGTGGAGCGGGTTTCAATGAAATATGTCTCCAAGCAGTGTTCATCCTATCAGTGGATTGGACAAGTTCCCATAGCAGACTGATATCTGCATCCCCAGCTGAGTTGATTCTATCTATGGATTGCATGGGTTGTCCCCAGCGGAGTAGCATTCGTTTTCCCTAGCAGGGTTTGGATGGTTATCCCCAGCAGGTGTCAGATCGATGCTTCCCCAGTTGCCAGGCCTGGAGGTGGCTGTTTTCCCAGCAGAGTATCTGTGAGAATTTCCCCAGTGAAGTCACCGGGTATCTGTGAGGGTTCCCCGAAGCAGGTGGATGTATATCCCCAGCAAGTCAAAAGACTGTATCCCCACAGAGTGTTGGTGGTTCCTATCCCCAGCATTTCCTCGAGCGGATTGGGTGCAAAGGAGGTGTTTCCCCAACAAGGGTTACCTTTTCCCAGCAGGGTGGAATCGGAGTATTGACGAGTTCCTCAGCAGAGTGTCTCGTGCTCCTCAGAAGAGTCCCTTGAGGGGGATGCTTTTTTATGCATTCATCATGTAGAGTAAGCATAGCATGTTGCATAGAAAAAATAAATCGCGTAGCATTTCCATAATTGTGGAGCATTACGCAGAAAAATCAATCATGCATCATATTGCACACATAAGTTAGTCTCAAGCTGTGGTTACTGTTTGAGAGGTGGTTTTATCAGACAGTGAAGGTGTTACTCCGAGGAGTCTAGCATCATGGTTTTAATCAAGGATATTCCCCAGTAGTACGATACTGGAGGGTAAGTTTCTGTCGAGCAGAAATGGGAATGTTAATCAAGAAAGTTTCGGGGTTCAAGAAAAACAAGAAAGAAGATAATCCCCAGCTAAACGCGAAGTGTTTGTCTGCCAGGGTTGAATAGAGAGCAGTCGGCTCAGGGCTTGTCATCCTCAGCATGGGTCGTTGTGGCATTCCGGCCAGTTTCCGATTTCCAGATCGAAGAGGTTCTCAACAGTCAGGACGAAGAACTTGCGGCAATCCGGCCAGTTTCCGATTTCCAGATCGAAGAGGTTCTCAACAGTCAGGACGAAGAACTTGCGGCAATCTGGCCAGTTTCCGATTTCCAGATCGAAGAGGTTCTCAACAGTCAGGACGAAGAACTTGCGGCAATCTGGCCAGTTTCCGATTTCCAGATCGAAGAGGTTCTCAACAGTCAGGACGAAGAACTTGCGGCAATCCGGCCAGTTTCCGATTTCCAGATCGAAGAGGTTCTCAACAGTCAGGACGAAGAACTTGCGGCAATCCGGCCAGTTTCCGATTTCCAGATCGAAGAGGTTCTCAACAGTCAGGACGAAGAACTTGTGGCATTCCGGCCAGTTTCCGATTTCCAGATCGAAGAGGTTCTCAACAGTCAGGACGAAGAACTTGTGGCATTCCGGCCAGTTTCCGATTTCCAGATCGAAGAGGTTCTCAACAGTCAGGACGAAGAACTTGCGGCAATCCGGCCAGTTTCCGATTTCCAGATCGAAGAGGTTCTCAACAGTCAGGACGAAGAACTTGTGGCACTCCAGCCAGTTTCCGATTTCCAGATCGAAGAGGTTCTCAACAGTCAGGACGAAGAACTTGTGGCACTCCGGCCAGTTCCGATTTCCAGATCGAAGAAGCTCACGATGATTAGATCGATGCAGCTTGCGGCAATCCGGCCAGTTTCCCGGTATCCAGACCGAAGTGGTATCCAGACCGAAGTGGTATCCAGACCGAAGTGGTATCCAGACCGAAGAGGTGTTCAGACCAAAGTGGTGTTCAGGCCAAGAAAATGAAAAAAGAAGAGAAAATTTCGGGGTTCAGGAAAATAAAAAGGATTATCCGAAAAATTTCGGGGTTCAAGAAAAGCATGAAAAAAAAAAGAAGAGAAAGAAATAATAATCCCGGGCTGATATGGTGTTCAGGCCATGGTTATCCCTGCGTTACCATTTATTTTGGTATCCGGGTCGACTTTCTTTTTCGGTGATCAAGCCGAGTTTTCTCCGTTCCGGACGAATGTTCTTTCAAGATTGTTTCTTCGCCGATTCTGAGAGGCATTGTTAATTATTTCCCATCAGAGTGCAAATTGTTCGTCTGTTCTTGGTATTCAATCACTCTTCATCCTGATCATCTGAAAGCCGAGGCTATTCATATCGACAGGTTCACAGTGGATTGAATAGGGGCAGCTGTAACACCTCAAAATTTGCCCTCCTCTCTTGGGACTAGCATATCATATTGCATATCATTTTTAAGTCATTAGGCATTGCATATTGCATATCATGTGGTTACATTGTGCAAGTCATCCTCTTAAGTCTTGATCAGGAGAAGAAGAGGTCATGTGCAAGCTAGGGTTTCATTGGACTGGTCATTAATCATCTGAGGATGTGGAGGTCCAAATTAGGGTTTTGTGATTCTCAAGGAGATTGGTCCTTATCTTGTTTGAAAGGATACATCATCATCATCATCATGGTTTGTCATCATCAAGTGTTGGAGCATATATCTTGAGATTAGGGTTTTGACCACTGGTCAACCCTAATCAATTGCATTGGGCCAATCAGGGCATAGCAAGGAGATGGGGTTTATGATGGCTATGGGGATCATCATATGATTTTATTGTGCTTATTGAGGCTAGGGTTTCATCCTTGAGCCATTTCATCAGAGAATTGGAGCTCAGTTTGATCTATGCATTGCCAGATTCATCTATCAGTTGAAAAAGTCAACTGTGGTCAACTGTGCTTGATTTTATGGATTTGGAGGTGGGAGAGAGTTGGATACACTTCATTCATGTTGAAACAAGTGTTATTTGACATGTCAAAGCTCAAGAATGGAGAAAATCAAGTCAGAACAAAAATTGCCAAAAATAGAAAGCGACTTGTAATGGAAGTTTCCAAAAATGGAAAGTTTTTGACCTCAAAATTACATGTCCAAGGAAGCTTCAAATGAAAATTTGTTCAACATGAAAGTTGTAGATCTTGGTCTCACCTTTCCAAAAAGTCCAAGAACTTGAAATTCCCATGTATGGTTGGCAAGTTATGGTCCATTCAATTTCAAAAAAGACCCATAATCAAAGTGGCATAACTTCCACATGGAGTGTCCAAATTGAGTGATCTTTTTATGTGCAAACTCCATTTGACATGAACTTTCATGGTGCATATTTGGAATTCATCAAAAATGGTCAATGCAAAAAGTCAATTTTCAAGTGTACAGTTAAAAATCCAGGGGCAAAATGGTCCAACTTGAGAAATAATGAGAATTTTGGAATGGGATTTTTGCAACACATCATAACTGATATTTAGAGAATGTGTGAGCTGTCATACAGCTGTCATGGGCCCCATTGTGAAATGGCATTTTTGCCCTTGCTTAGTAAAATCACATTTTGCTAATCATATGTCATTTGGCTAATTGGTGATTAATGAGGTGATTAGAGCTGGAGTATATATCACTAATCATAACTAACTCTTGATCAGAATCACATTTCACAAGAAATTCAACAAACTTTTCCCTCCAAATTCTCCAAAAGCTCAAGAACATTCAAGAGCAAAATTCCACAAAACTCTTCCAATTCTTCATCAAATCGTGTGATTCTTTTTGCTGCCTTCTCCATTCATCTCCTTCTTCAACTGTTTTGGAAAAGCAACATCAAAATCCTCACGAATCTCCACTGTCCATTCTTGATGCATCCATGGCAAATTGAAATTCTGTCCACTAGAAGCTACATTGGATCAACCTAACACCTCCAGTCAACATCCTGAAGCTCCTCTTGCATCTGTTTTGGATCAACACGCGCCAAGGCTTCAAGATTCATCACTGACTTCGAATTAAGGTGCCAAACCGAACCTCATGATTTCTTTAATTGTCGTATGCGTTTTATAGAGTGTTCAACATAGATGATTGTGATGCCTTTAGTTTTTGAAATGGATGATTGTAGAGAGAGATATTTCGATTTGAAGTTGTGATGCCAAAACCTAATTCGTTCGATCCAAGAGATTTAGGAAGAATTAGGCAAAATCATGTGCATATTCGTGATCCTCTTGTTTAGACCTTTCCAACGGATATCTATTTGTGGATTTTGGTTGAACTTTGATGTTCTTGTGTTCTTGAACAATTCTGGAAAAACGATGATGAAGATGATGAATTTCTGGAAAGTTGCCTTGTTTGATCCGTTTGATTGCCTTGCCGTTTTCAAATTCTGTTTAGCGCCAAGATCTGGCCAATTACACGCTGCCAGCGAAAAAATGAAAACGCTGCGTTTTGCATCCGGCCAGGCTTAATTACAATTATGCCACTGAATCCATTTTAATTAATTAAAACACTTAATAATTATTTCATAATTCATTCAATCTTTAAAAATTCATAAAAAAATATTGACTAGTCCAAAAATGATGAGGATTTTTTTGATGGATTCCAAATTTTCCCTAGAATTTTATAGGCATGGTTTCATAAGTTGTGCATGGTGAAATGTTGACCTGGCCTATTGATCTTTGACTTGTGTGTATTTTTTGCATGTTTCACCATTTTCATCATGAAATGCTCATACGTTTAAAGAAATGATTGAAATTTTTTGTGCTCATTCTGGACATGTTGATGGTGATTTACATATAAAGTTTGTGATTTTTGGATACCTGATGATTGAGATATGATTTTTTTTGAATCTAGGTGTGACAATTTGTGTCACACCTAGCTAGGTCAACTTCATGAATTTATTTGCATGACCTATGATTGTTGGATTGGATTGAAATTTTGCATGAATGATCATTGATATGTCAAGATAACATGTGATTTTTTCTGGAATTTTTGGTTGCATTTTCAAATTGATTGATAATTTTCTTCACTGTATGCTCATTTGGTAACATTGTGTGATACATGTTGGCATTTTGCTTGTGAAACTTTCATATGGTTCTTGATGAATGTGAAATTTGGTGTGCTGATTGTAGACACATTCTAGGACATCATGCTTTTGGTCCCATTCATTTCTTAATTGTTGTCACTGTTTTATGAATTATTGAAATGGATGCTTGCTTGGATGTCTTGAATTGGCTTACATAATTGTGTCTGGACTTCTTGATTTTCATTGACCTACTTTCTTTTGTCCAATTGAGCTGAAAATTGACATGCTATACATTGAATATGTCCTGTTTATGTGTGAATTATTTGAGGATTTTTGGAATTGTTTTGGTATGCCTTTGATTGAAGTCATTCTGTTTGAGCTTTTGGTGTTGTATTTGACCTAGTTTGTGTTATATTGTGCATAAAATGATATTGGTGAATGGTATGAGCATGGGACCAATTGAATTTGCTTTTGAATTGTTTTAAGTTGATTTTGGATTGGTTTTACTTGCTGTTTAGATTTTTTTCTCCCTTTTGGACCCTAGGCTTGGCCTAGTGGTCTAGTTTTTAACATTTGGTGTGGATTTTCAGGATGAAATGCACAATGCTTAAGGATATTGCTTCAAGGCAATTTGAATTGAGTTTGGTTGATATTTATAAACTAACTTGACTTTGTGTTGTAGGATTGGAAGCTTGAGCTTGAGCTTATAGCTTGCATTTGTGTGCATTAACTTGTGTTGTCTGTATAGATTGACATTTGCTGTTTATTGTTGGTTTGTGTGAGTACTGATAATACTTGATTGATTTCAGGTACATTTAGTCGCTTACAGTTCTTTAAGAACTTGCTTGCTGCTGCTTGGTTTTTAAGCCACTTGAGGTAGGACTTCTATTCTTCATGTAGTCTGGAAGACCTGGCCTGTTACTTGGCCAGGCAACTGTCTGAAGTCCTCCTTAAGAGGCGATGTTTGTGGTTGTTTACATTTGTGCCAAGCAGGTAAAGACCTCTATGAGGCAATTGGTGGAAGCCAAGGGATATGCAATCTATCCCCCACTATTCTGTGAGTCGTCCCTCTGCTCACACGGCTGTGTGTTGATGCATTGGGACACAAACCCAAGATCTTGTGCTGTTGCACAATCGAGTCAGAGTCTTTGAGCGTAGAAGGGTCCCTCCATTCTGGACCCACGCTCCTTTGTCTGAAGCTCTCCCTGGTCAGGGATAAGAGCTGTGAAGTCTAATCTTCACTCACCTTTCATCTGCTTCACCTTAGCCCCGCAATGGCAAGGTTAAGAGCGAATGCTACCCATGTACAGATGACTTGCTTCGGCAGTCAAACCCATTGTTTGAGCCTCACTTGACTGGTTATAGTGTGTGCTTTGTGAATATTTGTTTGCTCTGTTTGCTTGTATGCTTGTATGCTTGCTTTCTTCCTGGATAGGATTAGCTTGCAGTTGTGCAAGTAGGTAGAAACCACAACGTAGGGCAATGATGCATGACAACACTAGGCTCGAGTACAGCTCCCTGGTAGTGTGTCTTCCCTTGGTTTCTGGCTAGATTTTCTTTCCCTTGAGGGGGAACTACATCGCCCTGATCCTCGTTCCAGACGAGGTATGTAGGCAGGAGACCGTGCGAGGTCTCTCCGGGCACCCTTTTCTTTTTTGCGTGTGTTCTGTTTGGCAGATATCAGGCTCGAGTTCCCGACTCCCTGTTAGTCTGTGTGTGCAGTTTCTTCTGACGTCTCAGCGTCTGCTTGCTTGATGACTTGTAGGCTCGAGTTCCCGACTCCCTACTAGTTTGCATGTTCATCCTTTCCCTTTCAGGGGAACTACATCGCCCTGATCCTCGTTCCAGACGAGGTATGTAGGCAGGAGACCGTGCGAGGTCTCTCCGGGCACTTTTTTTCTTTTGTGTGTGTTTGCTTGTTATCTTCTTGCGTGTGTTTTGGTTCGGATGCTGACGTAAGTCCAGTGATTGGCAGTCGGGCTCCCCGTTTGCCTTCTGGTGTGTGTTTTGGTTCGGATGCTGATGTAAGTCCAGTGATTGGCATTCAGGCTCCATGTTTGCCGGTGTGTCTTGTTTGGCGTGCGTGAGCCGAACTACGGCAGCTCTGATTCTCGTTCCAGACGAGATACGTAGGCATAGGACGCGATGTCCTAGCGAGCTCTCTTCTTCTTAACCCCACCGGTGTTGTCTTAGCGTGTGTGTATGATATTTGTCTGTTTATTTTAGCAACCTATTCTTTCTTTTAGAACGTGGATCCCGTCGAGTACGACGGACGTGAGGGGTGCTAATACCTTCCCCTTGCGTAACCGACTCCCTTACCCTTTCTCTTTGGTCGCGAGACCATTTCCTTTCCAGGTTTCTCTGAGCGTTTCCTTTCCCTATCTTGGGATAAATAACGCGCAGTGGCGGCTCTGTGTTGTGTTTTTGTTTCAGCCCGCCGGTTGTTTTTTCGCGGATGCGACACGCGTAACAATCGTATCAAATCTTACACTTGAATGATCTTTGCACTACGTCCTAAAATAGGCCAAGATGGGCTGGGTAATCTAAGGTCCTTGGGTTCTAAGGTCTATATTGGAAAGAGTAATGCCTAACCACGACTACTCGTGTGACATTATTGATCCCAACAAAACCTCCACCAAGTGAATGGGCTTGCAAATCAACTTGCTAAGGAATAACTCCACACAAGTCAACAAGACTATGCAATTCTCCTATCATAAATGCACTCGAGTTCGGGTATAGAACTCATCTCACAAGAGACCACCAAGCATACAAGCAATTGATATATCAAGCAAATCATACATTACAAACAATATAGTCATCCCAAATTTGCACAAAAATATGTCACCAGTAAATATAAACATACAATACAACAAAGGCAAATAGTAGGCTAAACCCACTAGGAAGTCAAAGTCCCCAGCAGAGTCGCCACTTTTCTGTAGCGGGGTATTCGTCACCTTTAGATTTATTGACTAAATCAAAAGTAAATCATACAATTCGAGTCGCCACCGCACTTCTATTTATCCAAAGGAAAGGTTAGAAAGCGAACAAAAACCGAGAATTTTTATCAAATCAAAAACTAATAAAAATGTCAGAGATCTAGGTAAGGGGGTTGGTTATGAAATGGGAAGGTTTTAAGCACCCAAAACATCCTTAGTACTCTAAGGGATCCCTTTCTGCAAAGTGTATTGTAGGTTGGTATTTGTGAAAATATTTGTGCAAACATGATTGGGGAGATGAGAAAAGAATATACATATTATTTACAATTTGTTGTTTGAATGGATGAACCCATTGCCTACGTACCATCACAAAGGTAGGATCAAAACCTCGTAGTTCGGGGTAAAAATCTCAAAAGATAGGTGAATTGATTTGATCAAAAGCCTTAAGGTCTTTTGTTATCAAAGGGAGAAAACTGAACCTAAACCAACAATCCATCATGTGAGGAGAGCTTCAACATACTAGTGAGGGATCCACCCTATAATAAGTATGGAAGACTTATAGTCCAATCACTAAGGATAAGGTGAGGTTTACATCAACCACTATGATAACTCAAACCTATGGCTAATGTTTATGAAAAGTTTTAACAAAGGTGGTCATTGGAATCACAAAAATCACTTGAAGTGAGTTGTATTTACAAATTAGAAGTATTCACAAAATGAAGTCAAAGTTGACTTAAGATTCAATTCAAAAGAAGTATTAATGAAAAGAGTTTGAAAAAATCAAAGGCATAATGCCTAGGTTTCTAATTTGAAAACAATGTAAATGTTTGCACAAAATGAGTTTGGCTTGGGTTAGAGTGGAGAGAAGAAGAGAAGGGCTAGTCCTAAACATGCAAAGATGAGAGAAAAGAGATAAAACCTTTGGAGTTCCTTTCTTGAGATCATAAAGATGATTCAAGATACTCCTTTCCTTTGGACTTAGCAAGCAACAAGCAATCAAAACAATTAAACATTCAAGCTCCTAGGATCTCCATTTGGCTTGTCTCTCTTAACTTGGCTATTCATGACAATGGTCCTTCTTACTATCTCAAAATTGGAATCCCTATCACACAAGAACAAACAATCAAAAAGTTCACAATGCAATAAGAGGAATGGACAAAGAGTGAGTTTAGATTAGGGGTCCTTTCAAGTCATCTTTCAAGATTTAGCATTCTAAAGGCATGAGGCCTAGTTGCTTTTCAACAAGTTTAGCATTCTAAAGGCATGAGGCCTAGTTGCTCTTGAACTCCATTAAGCATAGGTAAGGTCCTAATTCTAAGTCCTTTCTCCCTTTTGCATTGGTTTACACAAACAATCACAAAACAAACACAAAGCAACAATATATTTATATACAATAATGAGCTCAAGTGAGCAAAAGGAAAATGACATAAGCATAAAATATGAGCTCAAGTGAGCAAAGGAAAAAGGCAATATGAATAAATGAGCTAGAAATTAAATTGCATTAAAGTAAATTGCAAGAATTAAATGCTTGAATTAAAGTTAGTGTTAGTAGTTAGTGTTAGTGTGCCATAAGGCAATTTAGCGTTATGTTAAGCAATCGTAAGTGGACTAATGTAGTAGTCACACCTATCTGAGGCCGGTCAATAAAACTATAGGCAAATAAACATAAGTTAGAGATCATGACTAGTAAGCCAAGCTCCTACAACTTGCCATGCCAAAGGAAAAGAAGGAAAGGCCTTGCATGGATTTTAGGTTTTTTGCTTGACCAAGAAGCAACCTATCTTGGACACAAAGCAATTCACTTGATCTTTGATCAAGTTGAATTTGATTTGGACCAAAGAAGGTTAAACCTCTCATATGTTAAGGCTAATCACAAATCATTAACTCATTAGCCAAAAGAAAAAGAAGAAGAAAATATGAAATGAAATGAATATAAAATAAGAATTTAAATGACATAATCAAAACACAATGATCAAATGTGAATGAAATCAACATCAATCAATGGTAAACAGAAGTGAAATGAAGATTATAAGTCAAGAAAGGTCAAACATATTTTTGGTATTTTTTTGGAATTAAAATAATATATAAAATAAAATGAACAAAATAAGGTCAAACTTCAAATCCAATTCAAATCGACTTGGATAAGTCCAATTGGATCATCATAAGTCTAACATGGTCAAACAAGGTTTGATAAATTTTCTCAAACATTTTTTGAAAACAGAAACTTTTTTTAAAAAATTAAAAATCAAGAAAAAATAACACAAATGATCTAAAATCTCAAATAAATCTCAAATCAATTAAGAAATTGATGAGAATATTTTTCATAGACTTATCATCATCCATATGTGTTAGGAAAATATTTTTGGAAATTTTGAATATCACAAAAATTCACAAAAAATAATTGAATTTAAAAATCAGATTATGAAACTAGATTTTAAAAGAAAATTTTTGCAATTGGTCCCATATTTTTGTGATTCCAAATAAAAGAGTTATGAATTTTTGAAAATAAATGGAATAAAAGAAAAATGATACAGAAATTAGAAAATAGAAAAATCAGGAAGCGTTGGATCCACTTCATTAATTGACGTGGACAACATCAACGGAGCAGAGGCGCACGTGCATGGTGATCATTAGTCAAGTGCATCACACCATGAATTAAAAAAAGGTCATAAAGAACAAAGGTGTAGCGGGGTATTCGTTACCATTAGAGATATTGACAAAATCCGAGGTAAATCATACAAGTCGAGTCGCCACCGCACTTCTATTTATTCAAAGGAATGGTTAGGAAGCGAACAAAAACCTAAAAGTTTTATCGAATCAAAAACTAGTAAAAATGTCAGAGATCTGGGTAAGGGGTTGGTTATGCAATGGGAAGGTGTTAGGCACCCAAAGCATCCTAGGTACTCCTAGGGAGCCCTTTTCATATTTGTTGCAAAGGTTGTTGTTTTGTGAAAATTTATTTGTGCAAACATGATTGAAGGGATGAGAAAAGCGTGTATGTTTATCTAATGTACTACTTACTAAAAGAAGGGTCAAAAGAAAATGACTCGCACGGACGTCGCATCCACTGCATACGTATCTCATCTGAATCTGAGAATCAGAGTCTTCGTAGCTCGGCTACCTATGGGTTAAAGAGGAGTGTGCTCGCTAAGACATCGCGTCTTATGCCTACGTATCTCATCTGGGATGAAAATCAGAGCAAAACGTAGTTCGACCACCTATGGGGTAAGGGTTGTGTTTTGGGGTGAACGACGTTACTACGCAATCTACCGGATGCTCGACCTTTGGAGACTTACTCGCTTGTAGTAGAAGGAGATAACATGTCCTTAGGAGAAGAAAAACCAATGAGTTTGGGGTGTTTAGGGATGCTCATGCAAAAAGGCAGTCCTAGATGAAGGAACCGCGCTACATTAAATGACATGCCACGAGAGGCTATACGAAACCTAAGAAATCGGTAACATACGGGAAAAGTAAAGGGATCGAGAGATCTACCGTACGAACAAAGATCCGAAGTAACAACAATTAGATAAATAAGAAACCCAAAGACTCTTCCAAGCTAAACACCATCAAAGAAAGCGAGTCAGTACAGGTAATCGGAATAGACCTCCAGGTGGTACCCCACAAATAAAGTGGAACACAAACAAGCTATCCCTGCAAGAGTCATGTGAGCCCTCACAAAAACTCAACAAACAGGTTAGAGTAATATGACGGAATTAGGAGAAAACAATGCCATAACAAACACAAAACAGGTTAGAGCAAACAGGATAGGGTAATCAAGAGTTGCCCCCAAATCAAAATGTAACCACATGAATCATGCCATTAAAATTCACAAAAAGCAACCAAGGGTAGGAGGCCTAAACCTCTTGTCAAACACATGCATCAAAAGGGTATCAAATTCATCCATAATACCTCATACATTCAGAGCATTCAAATTAAAAGCATAAAGTAATGGGAATAAGGCAAACCTGACTGGAGAGATCGAATGAAATTGAATTGCCTGGTTGGGTTTGCAAAGCAATCTGAGGGTTTATATGAGAGGGAATTGGTTCTTTGCCGATGAGTTCCCTTCAGTCTCTGGAGGTTTCTCTGAACTCTGTTAGCTCTTCTCTCACTATCTTTTTCCCTGCCAGGGTAATAGGAATAGAATGAATTTTGTTTCACTGAAACTCTGAATTTATAACCTGATTTTTGTGGACCTGTGGGCTCAAATGAGAGAGGCCCAAGTCCAAAAATTTTCTGTTACATTTTATTTATTTATTTATTTATTTAATTTTTTTTCGCTTTTTCGTTTTTTTTTAAACACGTGGGCTTCGCCTAGCGAGCATGACAGTTCAAGAAATTCCTCTGAGCGTAGGTGATTCTGGTGGCTTTTCTTGGGACTCGCTAGGCGACCCATTCTGCTCGCCTAGCGAGCATGACAGCTCATGAACAAACTTTTTCTCCTTCAAGATTAACGTTTTGACTGACGAATAGACCCCATTTAAACCTGTTGGAAGTATCTCAAGCCATTCCCTTGTGTTGACTGATCATCTAAATAGAACCCACAAAGTGTCTTGGATGATACTCAAGCTTCAACCAAACGATGTTAGTGACACATTTTTGTGCTTTTGGTTAGTAAACAAAAGTAAGAGAAACAATGATGTATAATTCAAGCATGCTTGGTGATCTCAAACCAATCACAAGGAGTCCCACCCAAAGGCAAAGGGAACCAAGATGCTAAAGATCCTTGAGGCAATGCAAATGCAATGTTATGATTCCATGAGGGATCTTAGGGTCAAAATTGGGGTCTTACAAAAGGCCAAGACTAGATCGTGCATGTGGGATCCAATGGATACAGGGCCTCCATGTGGGGACGGTGGCGGAAACCACCGTCTTCTCCGGTGAGCCAATAGAAACCGGCCACCAGTTGCAGGTTTTGCAACCTCAACCAAATTGCATGATCTTTATACCAAATTAAAGCAACGGTGATGTACATCACCCCTGTAACCTTGGATTTCTCTCAAGATCTCTATGGAAGGAGAAATATGAGATGGAAAATCCAAGTGTTCAATCTGAAATGCATCAATTCACAAAATCAAAGCCATCATTGGCTTGCCTCTCACACGAGGACTTCAGAGAAGCAAACAAACACAAGCAAATCACAATATACAATGAGATATGGATCAAAATAGTTGAGATGTAAACCTTTGAAGTGCAACTTTGATGAGCACGATCCACTCCAATTTTTGCTTGCAGTTTGATGTTGAGGTATGATGTGAATGCAAGGCTAAGGAACTAGTATTGAAGATCAACTGATTTTGTTGAAATTCAAACTTGAAAAGAGAAATTAAAAATGAGTATTCCTTTGGTAGGGTTAGGTTTCCAATTCTGCAGAGCTTCAGGTTGATTCCAGGATGAAAAATGAATGAAGCAAGCATCCTATTTATAACTGAAATGCAAGGCAAGGAGGGAAAATACTCGTGTGCATGATCATTGGGTCCTCCATGCATGGGCCTGTACAGGAGCATGTGAGGCCCAAAAGCTGGTGGATTTGCAAGCTGAGCTCACTTTGAATTAAAATGGATGTGTAGTTTGCATTACAATTGCTTGTGCATGAAGATTCAATATGAATTCCATAATTGGGCACAAACGTTCCCCTCTTTGAAAGTCACTCATGGAAAATCCAAACATAGACATGTGAGTAGTGGTTGGAAAGGTCTTGACACAAGAAAAAAAAGTTATGTTGGGAAAAAATCCATTTGGAGTTTGAAAAATTGTGAAAACTGGCCATGAAGTTTGATGTACAAAACATGTCTTTGAAAAATTTGCCAAAAGTGACTAACTTCAAGCCCTTCTGTTTTAGTGATGCAAGCCTCAAATAGAAAAACCGCCAACACCAAAGTTGTAGATCTTTTAAAGATAATAAATTTGGACTTAAAGTTTGTATCATTTGGATTTTCTACGAGAAATGTATGGGAACTTGAAGTTGGACTTTTCAAGATTCAATGGCTTTAGTCCAAAGTGACCTATAATGTTTTGTATTATCACATGTACTTATTTTAGGATTATGAAATTTTATCCAACATAACATTTTAATTAGACATATCAAAATTTCCAATGAAATTTGTATCACCTCAAAATCATAAAAAATGAAGGAGTTAGGTCCTTGGGAAGTTGACCCAAAATTAGGGTTTCAGTCAAAATGACCTATAATCTTTTGAAATGAATGATGACCTTCCAAGTTTCAAATTATTTTTTTATGAACATGAAAGTTGTTCATATGGTTCTTAAGAACATTTTTTCTCTTGGGTTCATCTTCATTTGATAAACACATCAAAAGTTAGGTCTCAGTGGATTTCAGTTTGGTCAGATGACTTGACTGGTCAACTTCTCAAGTCCAAACTTCAAATATTGATGAATGAATGATTGAGGATACTCACATAGGCTCATATATGAATAAAATTATGAATGAAATAACTTCCCTTGATTGAATTTGATCATAGGTTGAGGTTGCTTCATGAGCAAAACACAGTCAATGCACATTTGAATTAGGGTTTCCTTGGGAAATAAGCCTCAAGCCCTTTGGTTTATCTTGATAAAATTGGCAAATTGAAATACTTGGGATACATATATGATGATTGAGAGCTTTAGGAACCATTTTCATGCTTGATTTCATCTTCATCTGGCCATTTCATTGAGCATAGGAGCCTCCTAGGAGCCTTGGATCACATGACTGCTTATGCTTCAAAACAAAATAAGTTAGTGACATATTTTTGTGCTTTTGGTTAGTAAAAAAAATAAGAAAAGCAATAATATACAATTCAAGCATGCTTGGTGGTCTCAAACCAACTCACACAAGTCCCAACCCTAAGGTAAAGAACCAAGATGTTATGATCCTTGAGGCAAATGCAATGAGCAATGATATGATGCCATGAGGGATCTTAGGGTCAAAATTAGGGTCTTACACTACCTTACTAAACCTTATTTTTTAATCCTTTTTCATTATGGTGAAATCACATTAAGCCTATTATCCTTTCACATTCATAGCAAGATAGTCTATTAGTGACTACGATCTCATCATTATTTCTTTCTTTCTTTTTTGCACTTTGGCTCAAATAACAGTTGAAGATGGTTATACCGTTGGGCTAAATGACCAGGTGAGGGTCACCTAACTTAGAAGGAACAATATTTTTCATATATTTCGTAATCTTTTCTTCTTTTAAGCCTGAAATCATACACTTATTTGCATCGACTTCTTGCGTAGTGTGTGCTTGGTGTTGACTGCTAGATAAACTACTTAAGGAAATATTAAAGGATAGAATTTAAGGCTATGGCATGACAAGTACTCAAATCAATATTATATTTTGGAGATTAAGGTGTTAAAACGATAGCGATCTTATAAAGTTTTTCCAAATCTCTACAATTCAACCTCAGTTTTATTTATAGGTTAAAATTATCAAAAGATGCATTGTATCTCTAAGTCTAGATTTTTGCGAATTTTTTTGTATGGTTTGAGCAAATATGAGAATTAGTAAATAAAAGAAACCACACATAAAGACTCGACAACACATTAATATTTAACTCGACTGACACTTCAAAAAAAAATAACAAAAGGAAATAACAAAAAATAAAATAACTAAAGGAAATAAAAATAATTTAAATCTAACTAGAAAGCGGTAAATAAAAAGCGGTAAAGGTTCCTCCCCCATACTTAAATCTTGCATTGTCCCCAATGTAACGACATAAGATAGGAAAGAAAGGTAGAACTTGGGTATCCTGCTACTGGTGCCTTCTGCCACGTGTACGTGCACGTCCATCGTTTCCTGGCTGGTGAGGTGGCATATAGTTCTGGAGGTCTTCCGCACGCATTGTCAATGTTTCCATTTCATTGATCAAGCAAGAGATGTTCTGTTCGGTTCTGAAAGGGTAGTCGTGTTGATCATGCTGCATTTGGCGAAGGATTTGCATCATTTCAGTTTGTTGAGCTTCCATGTTTTGGATTTGTAGGTCGCGCTGAGCATCTAATTCGCTATGCCGCAGCAGTTCAGCATAGATCTCCTCAAGAGTGGTCGGTGCCACATTTCTTCTTGGTCTTTGACTGGAGGATGTACATGCAACATTTTCAAAGGACATGTGTGTGGTGTGTGGGTCAGTGGTCGGTGCCACGTTTCTTCTTGGTCTTTTTCGTTCACCTTGTTAGAGTTTGCTCGGCCAAAAATGGTGCAAGCCAATATTTGGCGGAAATATCGAATAGCCAGGTTTTAAATTAAAGTGGCTATGTTTCCCTCAAAACTATGGGTTATTGTACCGGTTATTGCCCTCCAACCCTCAGTATCTGGGACCTTACTTACTATGCCATCCCAATGGGGGAAATGTAGCAGGTCCGCTAGTTGGGAAAATGTAAGGGCATATTTGACGTTGAATAAATGAAACTGGACAGTCCCACTAGAGCAGTTTGTGTTGGGTGTGGGACTAAAGATTAACGAGCATATAGTTAACACTTCTATAATTCCTAAGGCAAATAAACAGGGTTCATCGGCGTACCTTGTTGGTTCGATCTTTCTTGCGCTGAGAGACATGTACGTATCCTCTTGTAATTCGCCTGCCTCGCCGTTTCTGAACATTATTTCGTATTCCCTCATCTTTGCCATAATGAATTTCACACTCTTTGTGTAATGTAGTGAGAATATAGCAAGAGAGGAGAGAAATATGTAAATGAGAGGTGTGGTTTGTTAAGGTAATGTTGGTGGTTTATATAGAGGTGATGGTGGTTGGAAAATTGATTGGTAAATAAATTGCATTTACGGCATTGTCTTGCATGCAAGGGACAACATCATAAAGTGATGTGAATGGTTAAAATACACAGCTTGCGCGTGCAGGCTTGTGTAGTGGCTTGCGCCACTTTTGGTGTTGGTGGTGGGCGCCACTATGGGCCATGTGGCGGGTGCCACAACCCTCACATGGGCGCCACAACTGTGTGTGGCAGGCGCCACATGCAGTATGGTCTTCCCCATGTGTGTGCATTTATATGCTTTGACCATAAAATTTCAATGGAAATTAGTTTACCAATAATATATAGTGTATAGGAATAATAAACATGATATAGTGAAATGGAATTTAATCGCAAAATTGACGAATAAAAGAATGGAGTAGACGGGAAAAGATGAAATAAATTTTCTACTGGAATAAAAAGAAATGAAGTAATTAAATAAATCCCAATGTGTAAAAGCAAATAAAAAAAATTCCAAACAAGAAAATAAAATAAAAGTTAGTAAATCGGTGATACTCTAATAAATTAGCCATTACGCTGGCTGCTGGTAGGAGGAGCGAACGAGTAGAAGTGTTGGTAAATGTGATCCAGGTTCTCTATCACTACATCCATAAAGTCGTGGAATTCCATGCGCACTATGCTCAACTCGCCTCTCAGATTGGCGACATCTGTCTGAACAACTTCAATGGCAACAACATGATCGGTGAGATGTACAATAGCTATAATTGGGGCATGTGATTCAGCATTAGAGAGATAATTGTCATAGTGGTCGTAGATTTGGGGTGTCTCTGAAGGAGAGGATGGTGCATATGGTGGTCCATCAAAATCATAGAGTCAATTGTTCCTATCATGTACACTCGTCCTAGGGTCTGATAGGGTAAACAGGTGTATTACTTGGTGGTTAATTAGAAATTCAAACACATCTGGGCCTAGGTTTCTAATGATACCGGTGTTAACACAAAATTGGATGTTCATAGGTCATATAACCCTGATAAGTGGGTAATGCAGTCCCATGGCATGTGCTATCATGGTCACTAAGCCTCCCACTGAGATTGGCCCATGGTCTTCCTGTGATATACAATACAAATTAGCTATCATGAATGTAGCAACGTTAATAGGTTGGGCCTGTGATGCATAATACATTATAAAGAGTTCATCTTTGGACACAAAGGTTTTGTTCGTTTCCTTTCCAAATAGGGTGTGAGCTAGGATCTTATGAAAGTAACGAATGGCAGGGTTATGGATGTTCTCTGATTGCATAAGGTCTGGCTCGGGATGGTCGTTTCCTGTGATGCTACCCCAAAAGTGATCTAATTCAAGGTCTATAAGCTTGTCTTCCTGGGTAATGGTAAAGGTATCGGGACTATTAGGGCGTTCTAGGAGTTCAGCTATTTCTCTATGGATGTAGCGGTAGTCATTATCGAACAACCTAAAGGTTATGAGGCCTTTGTTAAATCCCGTACCATGGTTTGGCAGGTAAGCTAGGGAGCTTAGGAATTCTAAAGTTGACCTACTGTAGGAACTAAATTTTCTTTTGATAGCAAAGGTATCCTAGCCAATTGGTTTAATTAGGAACATGATATTGTCTCTTATACCTAACTTGGTCATAGTACGTCCATCTGGGTATATGGTTAGTATCATTTCTCTCTGATCTAGAGCCTCAAAACTTCTCCTTTGAGCTCTGCCTCTGAAGACTATATCCATGTAATCTATTTGTTGTATTGCGATGGTCAGTGGCTAGATAAATTTAAGTAGATACTGGCATTAAGTCAATAATGGTTAATAATAAAGAAAAATACTCACGAGTGTAAGTACTCATGGTGGTTCTTTCGAGGATGAATCCTCGGTCAAACCTTTAACTATCCTCGATTTCCATGGCCACTTATCAATCCATCTCTCATATCCTTCACCTTTTCTTCTTTTTCTTCTGCGAGGTAGTTTATCCTTTTGAACTTGTGGTGGTGGTTCTGGCTCTATCTTGAGAGCTACCTTTTCAGGTTTAGGTTCCATTTTTATATCCATCACCTCAAAGTTTGATTTCCCCTTTTAATACTAATGAGTTCCCTAGTTTCATGGTCTTCTAATTTTCTCTTCTTGTTCAGGGTCTCAAATAAAGGTGCATTGGTGTGGATATTTTCCGATAGCTCTTCATATCTTTCGGATTTAGGGTCTACCTTAACTTCCACAGACCTTCGTGGGAAAGGAATTGACATAGTTCTTCCTTCTCTACCTCTTTGACAACCTCCCTCTCGGGTGGTGTCGGTGGTTCTTTCTCAATCTCTACTATTTTCTCACCTGAACCATCCTTATTACCACTCTCCTTAGGATTTTCGGTAAATTTTCACTAGTGATTGTTACCGAAGGAGAAGAGCGATCCAAAACGCAGCGGAATTTAAAATTTCTCCTTTAGTGATCCTTACGAATGGGCATGATCAGTGATAGAATCGTTACCTCTTGTGGCGATTGTAACCTTTGATGCAGATCTACTGAGCGATCACGAACGTTGAACGATGACAACGCCTCTACTCAGTCCACACGAACGGATTCCTTCAATCTCAGTGCTAGCTGCTACGAATGAAGGCTTTGAGTGTGTGTGTGTGTGTGTGTGTGAGAGAGAGAGAGAGAGAGAGAGAGAGAGAGAGAAACGAAATTACAACTGCACCAATGCTTCTACACAAGGGTTCTATTTATAGAACCACTTGTGTGGGCTGCAAGCTAAAAAAATCCCACTCAAGTGTATGTGGCCCATATCTCATAATATGCCAAAATCACTTAATCGCGTGGTACCTTACCATATTTCATATTCTACTTAAGTACACCGTACCTTACAATGTTCTAATATTCACTTAAGTGGACCGTATATTACGGTATTCCTTAGTTACTCTATCTCTCATCAATCTGTCCTTTTGTGTGTGAGCCTGTAGGTTTTCCCGGCATTGGCAATCATATTAAATCACGTATTTAATTTAATAAATAGTGAGCGGTATCTACCAACACATCACTACTACCCAAGACACGAAAATGTCATGTGATCTGACAAATCCTTTTGTGATGATACTTATGTATATAATTACCCTTTTGCCCTTATGTCTATATTGAACACAAGGCATAGACCGTGTCATCCTTGTCCAATTCAATATTGGGCCCATAGACATTTATCCTGTTACGCAGGATGGGTAAATTCTATCTAGGTCACTCATGTCCCTTAGCATGCTTCGTGGAGTACCCATCAACTGTCTTTATGGTCATCCAGTTACGGACAATGTTTGATCAACAATAAGACACTCGACTCTACATCTAGGGTCCATAGTGGTTTCAGGTTGAAGGGTGGTATACACCATTATCACCATGAGAATAACTTATGACACTTTGCATAACATTCTATATAGTATTCTCATAGCGGGTTAATCCAGTATAGATATTACTCTTAATATTCATACCTATGTTTAAGACTTGATAACTCATTATCCATGATCCATGAGATGTGATCATCAGTCTATATACATAATAGTCTTAATGCTTTAATGTTATCCTACTTCACAATAAAGCTGGACTATGGATACTTTAAGAATAATGTCCTTATGTTTAATGTGATCTCATGATTAAGTCACACTTGATACATTAAACGGACTATCTATTCTAGGGACTTTATTAGACAAAGATAATAAAGAAAAAGCCTTTTATTATTAACAAATAATTCGATACAAGTACCAAAAGTATTGGCCTATAGGGCTTACATCAACAGTTACAACATCCACATGTTTCTCTGGGAATGGTCCTAGAGATATCAGCGCAAGCAGGGAGATTTGAGTCTCCAATGCGTCGTTGTGAGTGGTGAGGGACTCACCACAGTGTTCAGTTGCGTAAGGGTTTCATTGGTATAGAGACTTTGTTTTCTAAATTCTTCATTCTGAAGAGTTTGTGTAGCCATAAAGCGTACCATCATAGATTCTATCTTAGAGTGAGTTTTCGTCTCAATGAAATCCTCCATTAATATTTCCAGGTTGGATTTATAGGAATCTTGCGATTCCTCAAAATACTAGGAGTGATAATCGTAGAGAAAATTTGGGTGATACATAGTAATAGAGAAAAGAGTGCCTTAGTCTATATTGGGCGACATTGGAGTTACGATATTGACTAAATTAGTCCCCGACAACGGCGCCAAAAACTTGATCGCGACTAAGTAAGTCTATGTGAATCGTGACTGGAAGTGCACAGTCCTATCGCGTAGTTTTAAAGATTATCGAACCCACAAGGACTAATAATTGAACGTATCGTAGTCTGATATTGCTATGTAAATCTAAGGTTGATGATCGTTCTAAGATTGGAGGGATGAAGAGAAATAACTATAACGTAAATATAATAAAGATATGAGATATAGGGGAATCGGTATGTAATACATCAAACTTAGGTAATTCGATAGATAGTTGGTGAAATCTTATTGGTTAAAATATTCTTCAGTAGAAATTATTTATAGAAAGGACTTAGTCTTACACTCTCGTTTTTATTGACTCTTACCATACTCCTAAACCAGAATGCTTGGTGTAAGACCCCATTTTTGACCCTAAGATCCCTCATAGCATCACAACATTGCATTTACATTGCCTCAAGGATCATAAGCATCTTGGCTCCTTACCTTTGGGGTGGGGTCTCTTGTGAGTGGTTTGAGATCACCAAGCATGCTTGAATTGTATATTATTGCTTTTATCATTTTGTTTACTAACCAAAAGCACAAAAATATGTCACTAACATCTTTTGTTTGTAGCTTGAGCAGTCATAAGGTCTAAAGCTTCTAGGAGACCCTATGTGCATTGATATGGCCAAGAGAAGATGAAAGCAAGCATGGCAATGGTTACCAAAGCTCTCATACACCAAATATGCCTCCCAAGTATCTCAATTCATCATTTTGATCAAATCAAATCAAAGAGTTTGAGGTTTGTTTCCCAAAGAAACCCTAATCCATTTGTTCATCAACTGTGCCTTGCTCATGAAGCAACCTCAACCCATGGTCAAATACAATCAAGGGAAGTTCTTTAATTAATCATTTCATGCATATTTGAACTTATTTGAGTATCCTCAATCATCAATTCATCAAGATATGAGGTTTGGACTTGAGAAGTTGATCAGTCAATTCATCTGACTATTTTGAAATATACTGAGACCTAACTTTTTATGTGTTTGTCAAATGGAGATGACCCCAAGAGCACAAATGTTCTTAAGGACCATATGAACAACTTTCATGTTCATCAAAAATTAATTTGAATCTTGTAAGGTCATCATCCATTCCAAGAGATTATAGGTCATTTTGACTGAAACCCTAATTTTGGATCAACTTCCCAAGGACATAACTCCTTCATTTTTCATGATTTTGAAGTGATACCAAATGCATTGGAAATATTAAGATGTCGAATTCAAATGTTATGTTGAGCAAAATTTCAAAATCTCAAACGAAATACATGTGATAATGCAAAACATTATAGGTCACTTTGGACCAAATGCATTGAAATGTGAAAAAGTCCAACTTCAAGTGCCCATAACTTCTTCATCAAAAATCCAAATGATGCAAAATTTGAGTCCAAATTGATTGTCTTGAAAATATCTACAACTTTTATTTTGAAGATTTTGTCATTTGTAGCTTTAAAAATTGAGACAGAAGGGCTTGAACTTTGGCCAATTTTGAAAATTTCACTTATGAATGTTTTGCACCCTACACTTCATGTCCAATTTTCATCAATTTCCAAGGCCCAAATGGAGTTTTTATCAACATAACATTTGTTCCTTATGCAATAAGCTTTCCAACCATTACTCATAAGGTTGCATTTCAAGTATGGACATGGCACTTTCGAAGACTTAAATGTAATAGTGCGTTTTTGGAAAATCATTTCAATTGTCATGCATGAGCTAATACAGTCCAATCTGCACGTCCATTTTACTTGCATCATGCATTAACTTCCAATTCCAAGTGGAATTGGCCCCTCCATGCGCCTGTATAAGCCCATGCATGAAGGCCCTTTCCATTCATGCAAGCTTCGGTTCATGCATTCAACATTGCTTCTCCTATAAATACCATGCTTATGCTCTTCATTTCTTCAACCTTAAGGCGCCCCAATTGCTACTGAATTGAAATCCTAGCCATCACTAAAGGAACTAATCCATTTTTCTTCAAATTTTTCAGATCTGAATTTTGATTTCATTGATCAATTTTCAGATCTCAAAGTTCCTAAACCTTCTCTCCTTGATCCATAGTGACTACTGTAAGCAAAAGCATCCAAAGATTGTGACTAAAAGCCTTGCAATTCAAAGGTTTACTTCAACTGTTAATTTCTTCGACTCAGCTTGTATAGTGTTCTATTTTCATTGTTGTTGTGTGATCTGAAGTCCTCTGCATAGAGGCAACATTGTTATGCTTTCAATTTTTGAAAATCATGAAGTTCATATGAACACCACAGAATTTCCACTTCTGATTTCTCTCAATATAGAGATCTAGAATGGAATTGAGTGGTACAGGGGTGATGTACATCACCCTAACTTTCGATTGATGCCTGGATCGTGCCATTTGGTTACCATTTTTATTTCTGTAACTTTGAGCATGGCCGGAAGTTGGCCGGAGAAGACGGTGGCGCTGGCCACCGTCTGGTCTCCAGATTCAATTAGGAGCGTCCATCTCTATTTCCAGATTGAATCGCATGCATCCAATGTTATGACTTCTTTAATGGCTCAGTGTGATGCGTTTGACTCGCGTGTAGGGTGAACGTGCGCTTCTTGGCCGCGTGATGATCCACATCAATTAATGAGAGATCATCCAATGGCTCACGCTTTTTCTCTTTTTCTATTTTCTGATTTTATTTTCCTTTTATTATTTTAATTCCATTTCACTTTAAAAATTCATATCTCTCTCATTATTGGTCCAAAAATTATGGGACCAATTTCATTCTTCTCCTTTTAATTTCTACTTTTTAAAAATGATTTTTAATATTTTTTATTTTATCATTTGATATTTTTTAGTAATTTTCTCTTTTCTGGTTATTTTTAATTCATTTAAAATAGTTTTTGATATTCAAAAAATACAAAAATATTTTTCCAACCTCTTTGAATGATGATAGATCTATGAAAAATATTCTTATCAATTTGTTAATTGATTTGAGATTTATTTGAGATTTTAGTTCAATTAGGTTATTTTTTATGCATTTTTAATTGATTTAAAATAGTTCCTGACTTTTAAAAATGCTGAATTTTTTTTGTCAAACTTTGTTTGACCTTGTTAAACTTGGGATAATTCACTTGAACTTTTCAAAGTTGATTTGAAGTGAGTTTGAAGTTTGACCTTTCTTTATTATTTTAATTCAAGTTTTATTTTAATATTAAAAAATGCCAAAAATATTTTATTTGTTTCTTGACTTCTAATTCTCATTTTGCTTCTGTTTTCTATTGTTTGACCTTGATCTTCTCTATCTTCGGTCAATGCTTGTTGATTAATACATACCATTTCCATTAATGCACTTTAATTCTTCATCTTCTTCTTCTTCTTTTTTTTCTTTTTTTTGATCAATGAGTTAAAGATTGGTGGTTAGCATTGATACATGGAGGTTTAATCTTCCTTGATTCAAATCTAATTCATCTTGATCATGGATCAAGTGAATGGCTTTGCATTAAGGATATATTGCTTCCTAAATCATGCAAAGAACCTAAATCAATACAAGATCATTTCTCATCTTCTTTTTGGCATGGCAAGTTGTTGGAGTTTGATTCACTAATCAAGACCTCTAACTTGTGTTGTTGCCTACATTATAATTGACCGGCCTCAGATAGTTGTGACTTCTACATAAGTCCAATTACGATTGCTTAACATAGCGCTAAATTTGCCTTATGGCACATTAATTCTAACACTAACCATTAACCATTAACATTTAATTCTTGCTATTTACATTTATGCAATTAACTATTCTTGTACATATTATTCATTTGCTTTTGCTCTTTGCTCACTTGAGCACATGTTTATGTTAATGCAATTTGCCTTTTGCTCACTTGAGTACATAATTGTGTATATATTATTGTGCTTATGTTTTGTTTTGATTGTTGTGGACCAAACGCAAAGAAATGGACAAATAGACTTAGTTTCTAGGACATCCCCTATGCAAAATTGGAGTAAAAGGACCTTAATGTTGAAGATGGATTAGAAGGACCAAACCTCTAAACTCACTCTTGTCCATTCTTGATTTACTTCATATAATTCTTTGATGTGTGTGATTTTGTGCTAGGGGATCCTATGAAAGTTCAAATTGAAGAACCATTGCCATGTTCATCCAAAGTGAAAGATACAAGAGACATTGGGGATCTTCTAAGAGCTTGTTTGATTATGTTGATTGCTTGAGCTTACACTTATTTTGCTTGCATATTCCAAAGGATGGGAGCTACTTGGATCATCAATATGATCTCAAGAGAGGAACTCCATTTGTGGTCTTGTTTCTTATCCCTCATCTCTTGTATGATTAGGACTTTAGCCATTCTTCTTCTTCCCTCCACTCTAACCCAAGCCAAACTTTTTGTGCAAACATTTAACACCTCTTTTCAAACATTAGAAACCTAAGCTCTATGCTTTTGATTTTCAAACCCTCTTTTCATAACACTTATTTTGAATTGAACTTTTAATCAACTTTGACCATATTTTGTACATACTTTTCATTGGTAAATATAACTCATTCAAATACTTTTTGTGGTTTCAATGGCCACTTTCTTAATCAAAACTTTTTCATAACCTTTAGCTATTAGGTTTGAGTTATCCTTGAGGTAGATGTAATACTCACTTATATCCTTAGTGACAATGAGTCTTCCATGCTTATTATAGGGTTAACCCCTCACTAACATGTTGAAGCTATCCTCACATGGTGGATTTGTGGTTTTGGGTTGAGTTTTCTCCTTTGGATAGCAAAAGACCTTAAGGCTTTTGGACCAATTAATTCACCAACTTGTTTTTGAGATTTTTACCCCGAACTATGAGGTTTTGATCCTACCTTTTTAAGATGGTACGTAGGCAATGGGTTTATCCATCCAAACACACAAAAAAGTAAATAACTTGCATATTCTCTTCTCATCACTTCAATCATGTTTGCATAAATAAATTTTCACAAAATACCAACCTTACAACAAATGTGAAAAGGGCTCCCTAGGAGTACCTAGGATGTTTTGGATGCTTAAAACCTTCCCATTGCATAACCAACCCCCTTACCCCGATCTCTGACATTTTTACTAGTTTTTGATTCGATAAAACTTTTAGGTTTTTGTTTGCTTTCTAACCATTCCTTTGGATACATAGAAGTGCGGTGGCGACTCGACTTGTATGGTTTACCTTAGACTTAGTCAATATCTCTAATGGTAACGAATACCCCGCTACAGAAAAGTGGTGATTCTGTTGGGGAAGTTTGCCTAGTGGGTTTTGCCTACTTTTCATATTTGTTGTATTGTTGTGTATATTATTTTGTGACATATTTTTGTGCAATTTGGGATTACTGTATTGTATGTAATGATTGAATTGCTTGAATATTAATTCCTTGTATGCTTGGTGATCTTTGTGAGATGAGTTCTATACCCGAACTCGAGTGCACTTAGGATAGGAGAATGGCATAGTCTTGTTGACTTGTGTGGAGTTATTCCTTAGCAAGTTGGCTTGCAAGCTCATTCACTTGGTGGAGGTCATGTTGGGATCAATAATGTCTCACAAGTAGTTGTTGTTAGACATTACTCTTTCCAATATAGACCTTAAAAGCCAAGGACCTTAGTTTACCAAGCTCATCTTGGCCTATTCTTAGGATGTAGTGCGAAAGTCGTTCAAGTGTAAGATTTGATACGATTGTTACGCGATACTACACTCATAAGAGTCTCTCTTGAGAATATTTTTGGAATACGAGTAGTCGTTTCTCCGATAATATCCGAAAGATGGAATGATGACTATGGGAACCTCTTGTAGAACATGTTTGGTAGGTTTAAACCCTAGTACACTCCCTTTGGGTGGTTCTTAACCAAGACCCCATGCTCGTGACTTGAAACAAACCCTTGATTCATGGTTGATCCGTTCTTGTATCCTTAATATCAATGGAACTTGGGTGTTGATAAGGTGTAAACCATAATCCACCAAAATGGATGATTGATATTAAGGATGACATGATCCATCCCATGACCTTTGTTTGGTGTGCTTTTCTTGATCCTTGAGTGTGATTGTTGCATTCATGCATTCATGCACACATTTGCATCCATATCATCAATAAGAAAATTTTCAAGGAACTTAAGAGGTCTATTTGCAAATTTTCAGACATGGAAAGACAAAGAAGGAATACAAAGAAGTACAGTTTCAGACAATCCGACTTGAAAGAGCTAAGGAATTTGACATCCTATGTATTAGATCCTTAGGTTTCAAGGCTCGTTATGGGAAGATTCTATCTATTCTGACTACTCAAGTGGACGAAGGATTGATGAGTGTATTGGTGCAGTTCTATGATCCCTTGTACCGTTGCTTCACATTTCCGGATTTTCAACTTTTGCCCACGCTTGAGGAGTATGCCTATCTTGTGGGTATAATGTAGCAGGGTATTCGTTACCATTAGAGATATTGACTAAATCCAAGGTAAATCATACAAGTCTAGTCGCCACCGCACTTCTATTTATCCAAAGGAATGGTTAGAAAGCAAACAAAAACCTAAAAGTTTTATCGAATCAAAAACTAGTAAAAATGTCAGAGATCTGGGTAAGGGGGTTGGTTATGCAATGGGAAGGTGTTAGGCACCCAAAGCATCCTAGGTACTTCTAGGGAGCCCTTTTCACATTTGTTGCAAAGGTTGTTGTTTTTGTGAAAATTTATTTGTGCAAACATGATTGAAGGGATGAGAAAAACGTGTATGTTTATCTAATGTACTATTTACTAAAAGAAGGGTCAAAAGAAAATGACTCGCACGGACGTCGCATCCACTGCATACGTATCTCATCTGAATCTGAGAATCAGAGTCTTCGTAGCTCGGCTACCTATGGGTTAAAGAGGAGTGTGCTCGCTAAGACATCGCGTCTTATGCTTACGTATCTCATCTGGGATGAAAATCAGAGCAAAACATAGTTCGACCACCTATGGGGTAAGGGTTGTGTTTTGGGGTGAACGACGTTACTACGCAATCTACCGGATGCTCGACCTTTGGAGACTTACTCGCCTGTAGTAGAAGGAGATAACATGTTCTTAGGAGAAGAAAAATCAATGAGTTTGGGGTGTTTAGGGATGCTCATGCAAAAAGGCAGTCCTAGATGAAGGAACCGCGCTACCTTAAATGACATGCCATGAGAGGCTATACGAAACCTAAGAAATCGGTAACATGCGGGAAAAGTAAAGGGATCGAGAGATCTACCGTACGGATAAAGATCCGAAGTAACAGCAATTAGATAAATAAGAAGCCCAAAGACTCTTCCAAGCTAAACACCATCAAAGAAAGCGAGTCAGTACAGGTAATCGGAATAGACCTCCAAGTGGTATCCCACAAATAAAGTGGAACACCAGGCCATCTCTGCAAGAGTCATGTGAACCCTCACAAAAACAAAACTCAACAAACAGGTTAGAGAAACAAGATAGGGTAATCAAGGGTTGCCCCCAAATCAAAATGTAACCACATGAATCATGCCATTAAAATTCACAAAAAGCAACCAAGGGTAGGAGGCCTAAACCTCTTGTCAAACACATGCATCAAAAGGGTATCAAATTCACCCATAATACCTCATACATTCAGAGAATTCAAATTAAAAGCATAAAGTAATGGGAATAAGGCAAACCTGACTGGGGAGATCGAATGAAATTGAATTGCCCGGTTGGGTTTGCAAAGCAATCTGAGGGTTTATATGAGATGGAATTGGCTCTTTGCAGATGAGTTCCCTTCAGTCTCTGGAGGTTGCTCTGAACTCTGTTAGCTCTTCTCTCACTATCTTTTTCCCTGCCAGGGTAATAGGAATAGCATTCCTTTTGTTTCACTGAAACTCTGAATTTATAACCTGATTTTTGTGGACCTGTGGGCTCAAATGAGAGAGGCCCAAGTCTAAAATATTTCTGTTATATATTATTTATTTATTTATTTATTTATTTCATTTTTTTTTGTTTTTCGTTCTTTTCTTCTTTTTTTTTTAACACGTGGGCTTCGCCTAGCGAGCATGACAGTTCATGAACAAACTTTTGCTCCTTCAAGATTAACGTTTTGACTGACAAATAGACCCCATTTGAACCTGTTGGAAGTATCTCAAGCCATTCCTTTGTGTTGACTGATCATCTAAATAGAACCCACAAAGTGTCTTGAATGATACTCAAGCTTCAAACAAAAGATGTTAGTGACACATTTTTGTGCTTTTGGTTAGTAAACAAAAGTAAGAGAAACAATGATGTATAATTCAAGCATGCTTGGTGATCTCAAACCAATCACAAGGAGTCCCACCCAAAGGCAAAGGGAACCAAGATGCTAAATATCTTTGAGGCAATGCAAATGCAATGTTATGATGCCATGAGGGATCTTAGGGTCAAAATTGGGGTCTTACAGATGCCCCTATTTAAGGTCATTCTAGCCGGAGAAGTGAAGGTTAAAATCTTCGTCTCGACGGGGTAGAATGGGCTTAAATAATAACAAAGAGACGAATTTTGGTCCCTAAGAGACCTCATGATGCAAATGTAGGTATGAAAAATGGTAGCACTCTGTGGAGATATGTATCCACAAAAGCAAAGAAATCAGAAGCCACTGATAATCCATATGAGCAATTCACTCCATGGGACCAAGACCCTGGGGACTCTCCTGGGGATAGAAAAGGGATAAAAATACGCGAGCAGGTCATGACTCAAAGCGTGGGAACAGAATTCTAAAGGGAAAAGATCCAATGGAAAGACTCGAGCTGACTCGAAGATGCATGTATTGGGGAATATGCCAATACAACAAAAAACTATCCACAACGGATACTTCGGATAAAATCCGGATGAAAACAATCCACTAAGGGACTTCGCTGGGGATGTCAACAAGGACACTCCTGGGGAAGCAGCGGGACGAGGTATTACCGGTTACTGGGTAATAAGCTCAAGGAGACATGTGATCTGAACGCCAGGTATTAGGGTGAGAGATACAACATGCTTAGGAAGAGATGAATATCCAAGACCGGTATAAGGGTGAGAGATATCAAAACTTCAAAACGTCTGAGGAAAACCTAAAAGGTATACTTCAACTCAGGGATTCTGACTCCACAGGGGACAAAAAGTCATAATCGGGAGCAGAGAGGAAGGAACACCATGGATACCGGTTACTGGGCATATAATAGGTGACCAACCAAGGCGTGAATTGGGGAATATTCCCAAAACACTCATCATCCAAAAGAGGGCTAAAAGCAAACTCGATTACAGGATGGATATTCGAATCCACAAAGGGGATACGAATCTTACTCAACTAGGGAAGAACAAAAGGCTTCAACCAAAGAGTGCATGAGATACATCATCTATTACCGTCAGAACGTAGATAATATACTCGCATGGACGATTATCCACAACCGGTTACTGGGTTAATAAAGGACAAATCGACCGAAATGAAAAGGCATCGGGATACCGGAACTAGGTATATAATGATGACCAATTCAGGGGAGGAATAATCGTTACCAACAATAACAAGGTAGACGAGAGATGACCCGCTGGGGGATAAATTGCGTAATCAGGGCAATTATCCAAGCAGGTGAGGGGATATCATCACCGAATACTGGATGAAGATAACTGTCACCAATTAAAGATGAGCAAAAATAGTTACTCTGCAAAAAGGGAAGAAATAAGGTTTACAACTACCGGTATGAGGGTAGAGAACCGCAGACTCCGTCGGGGATAATGATTACTAATTATTAAGCCATTATTCATTACCCACGGGGAAACAGGAAAAGAGTCTCAAGAGACCGATCTAGGATCAAACTAGATAGGCACACCAAATCAAGTGTTGGGAAGGAACAAAACAATCGATATAACTCAATGGGGAAAACCACCCCAATATATGTGTTGGGAAGGAACAAAACAATCGACATCCACGGGGATATAACCCGGTGGGGAATATGGAAGAAAGGATAGACGATTTCTACTTATGGAGCTGACTCTATATGGAGAGATCAGACACACACATCTGCTCGGGGAAGTATATCACCAAATAGCAGGAGACAGCAAACAACGATATATGGCAAAGAATGCAACATGAATATCTGAATGTTATAATTATGCATGAATATGCGTGGTTTATGTATGATGTATGCTGACAGACAGACATATCCAACACAACCAGGTCCAGGAATCAACCACCCAGTACTACATCTCAAGAGAGAAAGCCAAGTTCACCAGAGAGTATCCAATCTACTAGGGATCAGAGATACCAGGAAGCAAAGAACTCTGCAAGGGATGAATCATCAATCATTCCAGCTGGGGACGAGAGTTATCACAGACAAGGTCCACCACACCAACAACTCTACTAGGGAATCTATCCGAGGAGATAAAGGATTTATCGGGATCAACCACCAAATACCGCTCTTGCCCAAAGAGATCCAAGCTACTGAGGAAGAAAGATTGCTACTCTGCTGAAGGGAAGAGAGGTGACTCTCAACAAGCAATCCACTTGGTAGGATAAACCACAAGGGGTTCCGGAGGGAGGAGATACAGTCATGCCAGGAATATGGACAAAAATCTTACCCTGTTGGGGATCGTACCACCCTTGGGAGAGCACTGAGGATCTCCTAAGTATCCTTTCGTCATTGTGAATGTTCACTTTGTTTAAAAACAAATTATAAAAAATCTGATCGTTTAAAACAATGGTATTTTCTTAATCAAAACATGCAAAACATTTGTTGAATAGAAACAGATAAGAGTGCCAATAATTGGATAAAAGGCTCAAATTTATTTGATAGAATGGTAGTCTGCGAATGGCAAGACTCCATAGATCTTTACAAATTTGAAATTGGTGATATATATTGGAAAATGGCTACATTGAACATAATGACCATTTCTCCACCAATTCTGAATCCGATGTATTTGAAGCTTTGGCTGATAATGAGCAAGGATCTCTGACGAACGACAGTTGTAGAACAAAGTCTTGTCAGGATGCAGTTACTTGCCAAATCCCTAATTTTTGCCTAGATTTCCCCAGGATGAGGTACTCAATCTAGCGGGATACATATATCATTTTTTTTATGTCTCTAACTTTTTCCTGGATCGCCCTTTCGGGTTTTCAATCCACCGAGACGCTCATTTTTGCCTAAGCCGCCCTTTCGGGTTTTCAACTTAGCGAGCTATTCAGTTTTTTATTTTTTTAGGCGAAGTATTTCTTGACTGCATCTGAATTCACAGGACGAGTGAAATCCTCCCCATCCATAGTTGTAAGTATCAAAGCACCGCCTGAAAAGGCTCTCTTAACAACATACGGACCCTCATAGTTTGGAGTCCACTTGCCCCTGGAATCGGGCGCGAAAGACAAGACTTTATTGAGCACAAGGTCACCTTCTCGGAATACACGAGGCTTGACCTTCTTATCAAAAGCTTTCTTCATTCTCTACTGATATAACTGACTGTGGCACATGCAGTCAATCTCTTTTCTTCTATCAAGTTCATGTGGTCATAACGACTCTGAACCCATTCAGCATCAGTCAACTTGGCCTCCATCAAGACTCTCATTGATGGGATCTCCACCTCTACTGGGAGTACAACCTCCATGCCATAAACAAGAGAGAAAGGGGTTGCCCCTGTTGAAGTGCGGACAGATGTACGATAGCCATGCAAAGCGAATGGCAACATCTCATGCCAATCCTTATACGTAACAATCATCTTCTGGATAATTTTCTTGATATTCTTATTAGCAGCTTCAACAACCCCATTCATCTTGGGTCTGTAAGGAGAAGAGTTATGATGCGCAATATTGAACTCACTACACAATTCTTTCATCATCTTGTTATTCAAGTTAGATCCATTATCAGTATTGATCTTATCTGGCACACCATATCGGCATATGAGTTGATTCTTGATAAACTTCATGTCCGCCTGCCTGGTCACATTTGCATACGACGCCGCTTCAACCCACTTGGTGAAGTAATCAATTGCTACGAGAATAAATCTTTGTCCATTGGACGCTTTCGGCTCTATCATGCCAATCATGTCAATTCCCCACATGGAGAAAGGCCATGGTGATGAGATCACATTCAAAAGTGTCAGTGGAATATGAATCTTATCAGCATAGATCTGACACTTGTGGCATTTCTTCACAAATTTGCAGCAGTCAGACTCCATTGTCAGCCAATAGTAGCCTGCTCTCAACATCTTTCTAGCCATGGCATGTCGATTGGAATGAGTACCAAATGAACCCTCATGGACCTCAGTCATCAACAGGTCTGCTTCGTGTCTATCCACGCATCTGAGCAGAACCATGTCAAAATTTCTTTTGTAAAGCACTTCGCCATTGAGGTAGAAACTGCCTGACAATCTCCTCAAAGTCTTCCTATCTTTTACAGATGCCCCAGGCGGGTAAATATGGCTCTGAAGGAAACACTTGATATCATAATACCACGGCTTATCATCTTTTACTTCTTCTACTGCAAATACATGAGTTGGTCTGTCCAAGCGCATCACGGTGATATTGGGGACTTCATTCCATAATTTAACCACAATCATTGAAGCAAGCGTAGCAAGAGCATCTGCCATCCGATTCTCATCTCGAGAAATATGATGGAAGTCAACCTCAATAAAGAACGTTGAAATCCTCCTCGCATAATCTCTGTATGGAATGAGGCCAGGCTGATTCGTTTCCCATTCACCCTTAATCTGATTAACAACGAGGGCCGAATCACCATATACATCAAGATGCTTGATCCTTAGAATAATACATTCCTCCAATCCCATAATACAGGCCTCATACTCAGCCATATTATTCGTGCATTTGAAAGTTAGCCTTGCTGTAAAAGGAATATGCGCGCCCTGAGGAGTAATAATCACGACCCCAATACCATTTCCATACTGATTTACAGCGCCATCAAACACCATACTCCATCTGGAACCAGGCTCTGGCCCTTCATCAAGTGTAGGCTCATCGCAATCTTTCACTTTCAAATACAAAATTTCCTCATCCGGGAAGTCATACTGAACTGACTGATAATCTTCAATAGGTTGATGTGCCAAATGGTCAGCCAAGATACTACCTTTAATAGCCTTCTGAGCTCGATACTCAATATCATACTCAGATAACAACATCTGCCAACGAGAAATTCTCCCTATTAAAGCAGGCTTCTCGAAGATGTACTTGATTGGATCCATTCTGGATATCAACCAAGTCGTATGATTTATCATATACTGGCGTAAGCGCTTAGCAGCCCAAGCCAAAGCACAACATGTCTTTTCAAGCATTGAGTATCGAGACTCACAATCAGTGAACTTCTTACTCAGGTAGTAAATAACATACTCCTTCTTCCCTGATTCGTCTTGCTGACCAAGGACACAACCCATCGAATCTTCAAGAACAGTCAGATACATGATCAAAGGTCTTCCCTCTACAGGCGGAGACAGAATCGGAGGCTCAGACAGATATTCTTTAATACTGTCGAAAGCTTTCTGGCAATCCTCGGTCCAATCATGAGACTGATCTTTCTGGAGGAGCTTGAATATTGGCGCACATGTGGCAGTCATGTGGGATATGAATCTGGAAATGTAATTCAAGCAGCCAAGAAAACCTCGGACTTGCTTCTTAGTTTTGGGCGTAGGCATCTCTCGTATTGCTTTGACCTTTGCAGGATCAACCTCAATACCTTTCTCACTGACAATAAAGCCTAGTAACTTGCCAGAACGGACTCCAAATGTACACTTGTTGGGATTCAGGCGAAGCTTGTACTTCCTCAAGCGCTGAAAAAGCTTCAATAGGTGTTCTACATGTTCAACCTTCGATCTTGACTTAGCGATCATATCGTCAACGTACACCTCAATCTCCTTATGCATCATGTCATGGAACAAGGTAGTCATAGCTCGTTGATACGTGGCTCCGGCGTTCTTCAAACCGAAGGGCATCACTCGATAACAGAATGTTCCCCAAGGTGTGATGAATGTTGTCTTCTCCATATCCTCGGGTGCCATTTTAATCTGATTATATCCGGAAAATCCATCCATAAACGAGAAGACTTTGAATTTAGTTGTATTATCTACCAACATATCAATATGTGGTAGAGGGAAATCATCTTTCGGACTAGCTTTATTCAAGTCTCTATAGTCCACACACATCCGAACTTTTCCATCTTTCTTAGGCACGGGCACAATATTGGCCACCCATTGAGGATATGTAGAAGTCACCAGAAACCCCGCATCGATTTGCTTCTGAACTTCCTCTTTGATCTTCACTGCCATATCAGGATGAGTTCTTCTGAGTTTCTGCTTCACAGGCACACACTCAGGCTTCAAGGGTAGGAAATGTTGCACAATATCAGTATCTAGACCAGGCATGTCTTCATATGACCAGGCAAAGACGTCAACATATTCTCGTAGCAACTTAATCAACCCCTTCTTAACAGATTCTTCCAGAAGTGCCCCAATCTTTACCTCTCGCACACAATCTTCAGACCCCAAGTTGACTGTTTCCAGATTCTCAAGATGCGGCTGAATGATCTTCTCTTCATGCTCAAGTAGCCGGGTGATCTCATCAGGAATCTCTTCAACATCATCTTCCTCTGCCTCAAATACAGGGAATTCAAAATTGGGAGATGGTGTTGGGTCATTATGTTCAATGGGTTTAGAAATCAACCTGCATAATGATTTTGGATATGAAAAGATTTAGAATTCAAACAAGGAAAATCATTATGCAGATGAAAAGATTGATTTTATTCTTATTTTTAGGGTTTTATGTGATCACCAATTTCATGCAAAAACGAAAAGGGAAAATAATTGGAAAAACAAACATTTAACATGAATTTATTGAATGAAAATATCATGGTATTTATACGCCAACAATGTCATCACTCCTCCTTTTGGCATGGGAGAAGGGTTTTTAAACAAAGTGATCATTATGTTGACTTATGGACAACTGTTGGAATATCCACAACGACCCAATTGTTGCAGACCCCTCCAGGGATGATGAAGTTGCCAGAATCCTTTGTATCTTCTTCTAAAACGGCAGCAGCCTCCTCATCTAGACCAGTGTGGATGAAACCTCCACTCTTGAATAACCCTTGCTTATTGAAAGTACTAGAAGAAAAACCTATGCCAGCCCGGGACTCGTTGTCTTCCAACTCAATCATTTTTCCTAAACCAATGGTTGCACCACGCTCAATGGCCAGCTTTGCATCTTTGGAGGAAGCAAATGAAGGAGTTCTCTTCTTAATAGGCTCAGCTATAGATAAAGCTTGGAAAGGAGTTCCAATTTCAAACTCAGCATCTATATAAGAGAAGGAAGACAAATGGCTAACCAGGAGAGCCCTTTCTCCCCCTACCACCACCAGCTTCTTGTTTTTCACGAATTTCAATTTCTGGTGTAGGGTAGACGTCACGGCACCTGCCTCGTGAATCCATGGTCTGCCTAAGAGACAACTATACGATGGGTGAATGTCCATAACCTGGAAGGTAATCTGGAAATCACTTGGTCCGATCTTGATTGGGAGATCAACTTCCCCAATCACAGTTTTGCGAGACCCCTCGAAAGCCTTCACAACTACTCCACTCTACCTCATGGGAGGCCCTTGATATGATAGCTTTGAGAGAGTGGACTTTGGCAATACGTTCAATGATGACCTAGTGTCCACCAGTACATTGGACATGGCGTCGTCTCTACAACCCATAGATATATGTAATGCCAAGTTGTGGTCTCTTCCCTCCTCAGGGAGATCAGAGTCACAAAAACTCAGGTTGTTACAAGAAGTAATGTTTGCGACAATGCTATCGAATTGCTCCAAAGTGACATCGTGATCCACATATGCCACATCTAACACCTTCTGCAGAGCCTCTCGGTGTGGTTCTGAATTTAAGAGTAAGGATAACACAGATATTTTGGATGGAGTTTGTAGAAGTTGGTCTATAACATTGTACTCGCTTTTCTTGGTGAGTCTCAGCATCTCATCACAGTCTTCTTTCTCATTGCCACTCGGGCCAACAGAAGTAGGAGTTTTCAGTACGGAGGAGGGCTTAACAGCAAGTGCCGGATTCGGAGAATTCACAATGTTCCCGATCGGGCGTTCAACAAAATCAGCATTAATTTGAGGCTTCGGCGGTGCTGAAAATACACGGCCACTACGGGTCAAACCGCTAACATTGGCAATATTCACAACAGAAGAAGAGGGCAAGGACACCTCTTTCCCATTCTCTACTGCTACAGCGTTGTAGCGATAGGGAACTGCCTTTTCAGAGGAGTAAGGCACAGGACCAGCAGGCTTAATGATCAGAGCGGGAGAAGCCTTCTGCTTGCTACCATTGTACTTGATGATAACAGGCTCGGGTATCCGGAACACTGGGGAGATCACATTGACCTCAGGCTCATTTTCATCAACATTCCTGTTTTGAAGGATCTCAATGACTCCTTCGTCCAGCATTTCCTGAACATCCTTGCGCACCTGGCAACAACCCAATCGGTTAACAGAGCAGACTCGGCATCTATCATGGTCATGCTCATAATGACTGTAGTCACACAACACACGATGCATCTGTGTAGCACCTCAAATTTGCACCTCCCATTTGTACATACATTTTCATCATTAGGTTATTAACATAACAAAGTCCATTGCATAACATTGCATTGCCTTTTGCCCAAGTGCAAGTCATTCAGACAGATTAGGTCAAATTAATCAGGAGAATCAGTCAATCAGGCAAGCATGTGCCATTTCCATTGAGACAAGGCCCTAGGGTTGGTTTATCAAGTTCATATGGTCCAAGGGTCATTTTGAAGTGATTTGGACAAAGATTGGATGATTAAAGCTCAACAGTCAGGCTGAATTTCCTCAGAAACCCTAGAAAGTCAATTGTGGTCAATTGTGGTCAACTGTGCCTGATTTTATGGATTTGAAGATGGGAGATGGTTTGAAAGGCTTCATTCATGTCCATATAAGTCTCACTTGACATACCAAAGATCAAGGTTGAAGATAATAAAGTCAGATCAAAAGTTTCCTAAAATGGCAGGTGACCTGTAATTTCAATTGCCCAAAATGGAAAGTTTTTCTCCTCAAAATTACTTCACCATACAAGCTTCAAATGGAATTATGTCCAACATGAAAGTTGAAGATCTTGTTCTCACCATTCCAAAAAGTCCAAGAACATGCAATTCCCATGTATGGTTGGCAAGATATGGTCCAATCATTTTCAGAAAATGCCTAAATTCAAAGTGCCATAACTTTCACATGGAATGGCCAAATTGGTTGATTTTTCTTTGAGCAAACCACATTTAACATGAACTTGCATGGTGCATCATTACATTTTTCCAAAAATCACCATAGCAAAATGGCATTTTTTAAGTGAACTCATTTGAATTTTTTGTGTGAAATAGTGATTTTCAAAAATACAAGCCATATGCACTTGGGACCAATTGCAACACATCCAAAATGTCATTTAGAACTTGCTTGAACTGATTTCACACTATTACATTGACTGCATAAGAGAAAGGGCATTTTGGCCACTTTGCTTAACAAATGCATTTTGCACTAATCATTCCAATTTGCCTAATTGAGATTAACAAGTGGATTAGTGTGAGGTGTAAAGTCTTAATTGTAACAGAAATGCATAATCAGAATCATTTTTCTCAGA
The DNA here is from genome assembly GCF_024323335.1 of Lathyrus oleraceus. Classification (NCBI taxonomy): domain Eukaryota; kingdom Viridiplantae; phylum Streptophyta; class Magnoliopsida; order Fabales; family Fabaceae; genus Lathyrus; species Lathyrus oleraceus. The sequence continues at coordinate 83,457,995 of NC_066584.1, read as the reverse complement.
TCCGAACAGAAAATTCACCAATTCTCTCCAATTTTCTTCAAACTTTTTTCAAACTTTTTCTACATTTTCCATTGATTTCACCTTTGCTTTGCTAGTTTCGTGTATTGATCCTTCTCTACAGGTATTCTTGAGTAACTGTTTCATCAAATCCTGGCCAAAACACGCAGCAATTGTAACTGTTGAATCAAGATTCTTCACATGGCAGTTGCAAAATTCGGTGGATCCAAGCATTGTTGAGCTGAAGTATTGACTCTATTCATCTTTATCATCATCAAGCATCACCTGTTTCACCATTTCACGCCTGGATTCGCACGAAATCACCAGCTGCTCACTCATAAGGTTAGATTTCAATCTTCACCATTGCTGGAATTGAGATATGGTTATCGTAGATTGTAGTTTGTAGAGCATGATGCAGCTTGTGGTTTTGAAAATCGTTGAGAATCGCATGAGAAATCTGGATTTGAAGTTTTATGTTCCAACTTTCTTTTGATCAATTCGTTCAGTACATTAGGAATTAGGAAATTTCATGATGATATTGTGATTGTGCTAGCTTAGACGGTTCCAACGGTATATGATTTGCTCATTTTGGTGAAAGATCGTTCATGGTGAATTTCTGGAAATTTAGTTGACGAACATGATGAAGAAGACGTCCAAACGCGTGTTTGATCTGCATTGGCCTGGCTGCGTTTCAAAATTATTGTTTCCCGCGGATCCTAGCGAATCATGCGTTGCCACGCAATTTATTTAAACGCCGCGTTTTGGTTCTGGCCAGGCATAATTACAAGTTTGCCACTGAGCGCCATTTTTTCATTTAAATGTTTAAATGTTTATTTCATTTTTAGATCAAACTTCAAAAAATCATAATTAAATCATGGATTATCCAAATTGGATGGGGATTTTTGTGTTGATCTCCAAATTTTCTCTAGTTTTTTTAGGTATGATAATCAATATTGTGCCTGACTGATTTTTTTATTTTTCCTAGAGACTTTGGACATGTATGCTTTTGATGTATGTTTTTCCATTTCATTCATAAAATCTTGATGCCTTATCCAAAATGTGTGAAATTTTATACGCATGTTCTTGACTCTTTCCTGGTGATTTTGATGTATAGTTTTCTAATTTTGAGTTCCTGGTTAGAGAGATATGATGTGATTAAGTTGAGTGTGACAATTTGTGTCACACTATGTTATGCTGTCTTCATGAATTTTGTTTCCATGCCTATGCTTTGCCATCTGCTCCCAATATTTGCATGTGATATCATCTGTATGTCTAGTTTCACCATGATTTTTTGTAGGATTTGTTGATCAATTTCCTATTTGATTGGTATTTTTGTTTGCTGTTAGTCATTTTAGGGTTTTTCTTGAGTGATTAACTTACATGGCTTGTGAAATTCTCATACCTTATCATATGAAGATGAAATTTGGTGGAGTGTTTCTTAACATGTTCAATGTCATTTTGGCTTTGGTCCCATTTATTTCTCATTTGTTGTCACTGTTTTACATTTGCTTGAAGTTGACACATGCTTTGTGACCTAGTTTGGATTGATTTTTGCATGTCCTGACTTGTTGAATTTAATTTCCCTACTTCCTCTTGTCCAAATAGCATGAAATTTGACATGATGCTCATTGAATGTGTTCTGTTTAGACTTGAATTTTTGTGGAATTTATTGAGCTGTTTTGGTATTTGTTTGATTGTGATCATTCTGTTTGCTCATATGTGGTTCACACTTGCCTAGTTTGACTTAAATTGTGCATGAAATGAATTTGGTGCATAGTTTTGATGAGAGACCAATTGGATTCTCTTCTTAATTGATTTATCTTAGTTTTGATCATTTTTCACTTGCTGTTTTGGATTTTTCATCTCCTTTTGACCCTAGTCTTGGACTAGTGGTTTGTGATCTCACTTTTGAGTTGTGTTTCAGGTTAATAGCACAAATGGCCTATGCTTGATGATGTGCCTCCATTGGACTTGATTTGTGACTTGTGTATAGCTAATTTTGACTTTGTTTTGCAGGGTTTGATACTTGAGTTTGAGCCTTAATGGCTTGCACCTTTTTGCATTGGCTTGTGTTTGTCTGTGTATAGCTAATTGTGAACCATTTGCTGTTTAGTTTTGTGATTGGTATACTGATTGTATTTGATTGATTTCAGGTACATTAGTTGCTAAGACTGCTTTGCTTTGCTTGATAAGCAATTTGCACTGAGGTATAACATTCTTGTCTCCATGTAGTCTGGAAGACCTGGCTTGTTACCCAGCCAGGCACCTGTCTGAAGTCCTCCTTAAGAGGAAATGTTTGTGCTTGTTTATTTTTGTCCCCAAGCAGGTAAAGACCTCTATGAGGCAATTGGCGGATAAGAGAGATATGCAATCTATCTCCCGCTCTTCTGTTGAGTCATCCCTCTGCTCACACCAATGTGTTGATGCATCGGGATACAAACCCAAGATCTCGTACAATGTACAGTTGTGTCAGTGTCTTAAAGTGTAGAAGGGTTCCCACTTTCTGGACCCACACTTCTTTGTCTAAAGCTCTCCCTGGCCAGGGATAAGAGCTGTGAAGTCTTATCTTCACTCACCTTTCATCTGGCTTCACCTTGACTCTCAATGTCAAGGTTAAGAGCTATTGTTACCCCTGTACAGATGACTTGCTCTTGCAGTCTTACCCTTTGATTGAGCCCCACTTGTGTGTATATAGTGTGTGCTACTTGTGAATGCTTGGTTTGATGTTTGTTTGTGCTGATTAAGATAGGCTTGCTCCCTGTGCAAGTTAGCTAGAAACCTTGACTTAGGGATGATTTTGCATGATAACATCTAGGCTCGAGTTAGTCTCCCTAGTTGTGTCTCCCTCTGTTATCTGGTTAGGCTAGTCCTGTGTCCCTTCGTAGGGGAACTACGTCGCCCTGATCCTCATACCAGATGAGGTACGTAGGCAGGAGATGAGCAGATCTCTCCGGGCGCCTGTGTCTTTGTTTTGTCCTGTTGTGTGCTTGGAAGCTGATGTAAGTCCATCGAGTGGCATTCGGGTTCCAGTGTGCGTGTGTTTGGTTCGGAAGCTGATGTAAGTCCAACGATTGGCATTCGGGTTCCATGTTTGCCCATGTTTGTTTGGAGTTTGACGTACGTCCAGCGATTGGCAGTCGATTTCCTGTGTCTATTTTGTTTGTGTGCGTGATAGCCGAGCTACGAATGCTCTGATTCTCCTTCGTCCAAAGGAGATACGTATGCATAGGATGCGACATCCTAGCGAGCATGTGTCGTTCCCCCAGTTCGAACTACTTTGACTCTGATGTCTATGCCTGATAGACTAAGTAGGCCCAGGATGCGATATCCTGTCGAGTCAGTCTTGTTTGTTTTCTTGTGTCTCTTTCAGCCGGTGTTTGATGTTTGTTTGAGCAGCGTTTAACAACCATATTCCTTCCTTTTGTGCGTGGATCCCGTCGAGTACGACGGATGCGTAGGGGTGCTAATACCTTCCCTTCGCATAACCGACTCCCGATCCCATTCTCTTTGGTCGCGAGACCATGCTTTTTCCAGGTTTACTCTGAGAGTTTCCTTTCCCTCTTTCGGGATAAATAACACACGGTGGCGGCTCTGTTGTTCTTGTTTTCCTGCCAGTTTTTCGCGTAATGCGACAGCTGGCGACTCTGCTGGGGAAAAGAGAAGTTGACCTTCTGCTGGTCCATCTTCCCCGAGCGAGTCTCTCCTAGCGCTCTCTAGGTTAGGGTTTTGGTTGCTTTGTGCTGTTATTTATTGCATTCATTGTTTATTGTTTGCATTTATTGTTTGCATTAATGTTTGCATTCATTCATATTCATCTGCTGTGCTGGTTGTGCTTCTCTGTTTGGGGTGGGAGTTACTTGAGGTAAAAGGCCTAATACCCAGGCTATGAGTGAAATCTAGGAAACCTAGGAATAGAGTGATTCATGGGAAGCGGGTGGTGTACGCCACTTAGCGGAACATCGATATCACGAGCAGTTCAGACTCTGATGGGGTATTATCGGTGCATACATCTGGTGTACACAGGATGATATTCTTGAAAGGGTTGTTTATCCTGCGTTTCTCTCGACCTTACCCTGGCCTAGACGACACCCGTGAGTGGGGAGGGAATGATCATTTTAACAGGTATAGATGGTGACTGTTGGTGACTGATGGTGACCGGTTGGTGACTCAGTGTTCCTGTTGGTGACTTAGTTCTCAGATAGGGTTCAGATGACAGTTGATCAGTTGACTTTGGGTTTCAGATGATAGTGATTAGAGCTCGAGCCGAAGTTTGATCCTGTGTTCAGAGATGCACAGCTTGCCAGTCGTGTTTGCATCATGTGCATCATAGCATATTTATTTTTCAAAAGAAATGCAATAAAAAAAAATTTTGAAAAAAAAAAAGAAAAAGAAAAAAGAAAAAAACTAATCCCTGCATGCATATCATTTCTCAGGTACATTCCAGAGCTTGTTCACTGATAGAGATGACAACAGTCCCAGAGCCGAAGCGGAAGACTTGTTCCTACATTTTCCACCGTGAGCCTCTGACGTCTCTGATTGAGTTGAGTAGCCTTGTGACCAGGGATCATCAGAAGGGGTTCAGTGACCAGTATGGGGATCTGTTGACTTTGTTGAAGATGGTAGTCGACCCGGTGCCGTTGCAGACTCTCCTACAGTTCTATGACCCGGAGCTTAGATGTTTCACTTTCCAGGACTATCAGTTGGCGCCTACTCTCGAGGAGTACTCCATTCTGTTGTGCGTCCCTATTCAGCATCAGATTCCTTTCCTGGACGTACCAAAGGAAGTTGACTTCAGGGTTATTGCTAAGGCTTTGCACTTGAGTATCAGAGAGATCAGTGGTAGTTGGAAGACCTGTGGGGATGTCATGGGCCTACCTTTGAAGTTTCTGCTGAGAGTTGCTAGAGGAGAAGCAGAGAAGGGGAATTGGGAAGCTTTTTATGCCCAGCTTGCTGTTATGATCTATGGGATCGTCCTGTTTCCGAGTATGCCCAACTTTGTTGACTATGCTGCAGTCAGTATCTTCATGGGAGGGAATCCGGTTCCTACTCTGTTAGATGACACTTACTATGCTATCCACAGTCGGCATGGTAAGGGTGGAGCTATCAGATGCTGTCTCCCACTCTTGCTCAGATGGTTCATGTCTCTCCTACCAGTCAGCGGACCGTTTGTTGATGCTCAGAGCACTTATAGGTGGACTCAGAGGGTGATGTCTATCACTTCATATGATATCAGATGGCAGTCTTACCGGATGGACGTGCGGAATGTCATTATGAGTTGTGGAGAATTCCGGAACGTGCCGCTCGTGGGGACCAGGGGTTGCATCAATTACAACCCAGTTCTTTCTCTTCGCCAGTTAGGGTTCGTGATGAGTGGAAGGCCACTTGAAGCTGAGATAGCTGAAAGTGTGTGTTTTGAGAAGCGAAGCGACCCTGTTAGATTGGAGCAGATTGGGAGAGCTTGGAAGTCCATTAGCGTCAAAGATGGATCTGTCTTAGGGAAAAAGTTTGCCATTGCTATGCCTGATTACACCGATTGGGTGAAGAAGAGAGTGGAAACTTTGCTGTTGCCCTATGATAGGATGAATCCGTTGCAAGTGCAACCACCTTTGATTCTTGCTGATACTGTGTCCGCTGAGCAGTACAAGCAAGCCCTGATGGAGAATCGCCGTCTGAAGGAGAAAGAGCAAGATGCCCAGATGGAGTTGTATCAAGCCAAGGCTGAAAAGCTGAACCTGTCTCATCAGCTCAGAGATGCCCAGAGTGCAGATGTTGGTGGAGTGAGGAGCAAGAAGAGATCTTATGCAGAGATGGAGACCTTGCTAGAAGCAGAGCACAGAGAGTGTTTGAGATTGCAGAGAGTTGAGGCCGGTTATCTGAAGAAGATCAGAGACTTGGAGAAGCAACTCAGAGACAAAGATATCCAGTTGAAGAAGGAAGTCGACCAAAGACTTGCATCAGAGAACCAGCTTGGGGCAGAAGTTGTCGAGCTTAGAAGACAGTTGAAGGAGAAGATCACTCCCTTGCCAGAATATTCAGAGTGTGAACTGTTGATAGACCAGTGTCACTACTTGAAGACGCTCATTCCTGGAAGTAACTTGTCTTAGCTTGTACTTTTCTGATGTTTATGTTGTGAATCACCCCCAGGCTTGTTGGGTGGGATTCTTTGTTGTACTTTGTTGGATATTTGGATCTTTGTGGTATGATCCAGTTGCTCATTTATAGATGAGATTTTTGGTTTCACTCTGTACTCACTGCTCTGTTGTATGTTGTTTCTGTGTTTCCCTGTTGCTTTCGTGTTGTTGCAGGTTGCCATCTTTTGAAGATAGATCAGGCTCTTTGAATGCCTGAGAAATGACCATTATCATTTGCATCATATGCATTAGCATCATACTCATAACATTTGCATAACAGGTGTTCTTGTGCCGACTTCTCACTTTGGTTCCTGTGTCAGACAGGATAGCTGATCAGAGACCGCATCGGTATTCTACCAGACTTAATCAATGCAGGAGCATGGATCAGGTTCAGAATGAATTAGCTGAGATGAGGGCGAACATGGCCCAATTTATGACGATGATGCAAGGGGTTGCTCAGGGTCAGGAGGAGCTCCGTGCTTTGGTTCAGAGACAAGAAACGGTTATTCAGGCGTCTAACCGTGGTTCACCTGTTGGTCCACCTGTTCATGAGACCGTTAATGTTGCTGCCGCCCCCGTTTATGGCTATGCTACGGGAGATGAACTCAGGGGTATAAGAGTGGATGGACAGCCTCTTGCTGCAGAGGTCAATGTCAGAGCTACCCAGGTTCCGGTGCGTCATCCAGCTCCTATTGTCGACAGACAAGAGGACATGTTCACAATGCTGAGTGAAGATGATGGTGATGTTGTCAGAAGGGAGGATAGGGATCGTAAGGTTGATGCCCTGGCTGAAAAAATAAGAGCGATGGAATGCCAGAACTCTCTTGGGTTCGATGTCACGAATCTGGGGTTGGTGGAAGGTCTGAGAATTCCCCACAAATTCAAAGCGCCCACCTTTGACAAGTACAACGGTACTTCTTGCCCTCGCACTCATGTGTAGGCGTATTATCGGAAGATCTCGGCATATACCGATGACGAGAAAATGTGGATGTACTTTTTCCAAGATAGTCTATCTGGGGCATCTTTGGATTGGTACATGGAGCTCAAACGAGATGTTATCCGATGTTGGAGGGATCTGGGAGAAGCTTTTCTCAGACAATACAAGCACAACATGGATATGGCACCGAGCCGGACTCAGCTGCAGAGTCTGTGCCAGAAAAATAATGAAAGCTTCAAAGAGTACGCCCAGAGGTGGCATGAACTTGCTGTGAGAGTCCAACCCCCTATGCTGGAAAGGGAGTTGACTGATATGTTTATCGGCATACTTCAGGGTGTTTTCATGGACCGAATGGGGAGTTGCCCATTTGGAAGCTTCTCCGATGTTGTGATCTGCGGTGAGAGGACTGAGAGCTTGATCAAGGCTGGGAAGATCAGTGATGCTGGTTCCTCTTCATTAAAGAAACCTTTCTCTGGGGCACCTCGCCGTAGAGAAGGTGAAACCAACGCTGTTCAGCACCGCCGAGGGCCGAATAGAAATCAGAATCAGTATAGACAGGTTGCTGCAGTGACCCTCCCTGCACCTCAACAACGTCAACCTCCGCAACAACCGAGACAACAACAACAACAACAACAACAACAGCAACGTCCTTATCAGCCGAGGCAGAGGCTGCATCCTGACAGACGGTTTGATCCCTTGCCAATGACCTACGCTGAGCTACTGCCTGAGTTGCTCAGATTAGGTTTTGTGGAATTGAGAACGATGGCTCCACCAACTGTTTTGCCACCTGGGTACGATGCTAATGTCCGGTGCGATTTCCATTATGGAGCACCAGGACATCATATTGAGAAGTGTCGGGCTTTTCAGCATAAAGTCCAGGATTTGATCGATTCCAAGGCGATCAATTTCTCTCCAGTGCCCAACATTGTGAATAATCCTATGCCCGCGCATGGCGCTCACAGGGTGAATTGTATTGAAGGGGTCGAATCTGAAGATTTGGTTGTCCGTGTTGAAGAGATTCAGACTTCGTTACTGGTTGTCAAGAGCCGCCTATTGAATAGTGGTGTTCATCCGGGCTGTGATGAAGACTGTGTGGGTTGTGTAGAGTCAGACGATGGTTGTGAATTGTTGCGGGCTGGTATTCAACGTCTGATTGATGAGGGTTGTGTCCAGTTTGGTCGAGCTGATAGTAAAGATCGTGGGGCAGTGTCTACTGTCACGATATTCTTTAAACCGGCTGAGGGACGTATGCCTACAACAAGTGGTAATCCAGTTACCATTTCTGCACCCGTTTCTGGAAACACTCCAACAACAATTGTTGCTCCGGTCAGAAGGGCTGTGAATAGTAATGTTGTGCCTTGGAAGTATGACAATGCCTACCAAAGCAACAGGAGGGCTGAGAATAGGGTCAAACCTTCGAATCAAGCGCCCGTGACGATTAATGTGCCTGCCAGTAAAGCTCCTGCGGTTGTGAGTCCCGCTGTGGACAATGTGGGTGGACCAGGAGGCTTTACTCGCAGTGGTCGGTTGTTTGCGCCTCAATCGTTGAGGGATGCCAATGCTGAGGCATCTACTAGAGCTAAGGGCAAACAGGCCATAGTTGATGAAGCGCCTGCTCAGACGAATGTGCCTGGTGGCTCGTTCGAAAAGGACGTGGAGGAGTTCATGCGCATAATTAAGAAGAGTGACTACAAGATAGTGGATCAGCTCAACCAAACTCCCTCCAAAATCTCTATCCTTTCCCTGCTGCTGTGCTCTGAGGCACATCGAGACGCCTTGCTGAAGATGTTGAATATGGCGTATGTACCTCAGGAAATTTCAGTCAACCAGCTTGAAGGTGTAATTGCCAACGTGAGTACCCGACACGATGTGGGGTTCACTGATCTTGATCTGACGCCCGAGGGACGGAATCATAACAAGGCCTTGCACATCACTATGGAGTGCAAGGGGGCTGTGCTGTCTCACGTACTGGTGGACACCGGATCTTCTCTGAATGTGCTGCCGAAGCAAATCTTGAAGAAGATACATGTTGAAGGGGTTGTGCTGACGCCTAGTGACCTCGTAGTTCGTGCTTTTGATGGATCCAAACGTTCTGTGTTTGGAGAAGTCACTTTGCCTATGAAGATAGGTCCTGAGGAGTTTGACATCGTCTTCTATGTCATGGACATCCAGCCTGCTTACAGTTGCCTACTGGGACGTCCATGGATTCATGCAGCAGGGGCAGTCTCGTCGACTCTCCATCAGAAGCTCGAATACGTCTGGAATGGTCAGATTGTGACCGTGTGCGGTGAAGAGGATATCCTGGTGAGTCATTTGTCCTCGTTCAAATATGTCGAGGTGGATGGCGAGATCCACGAGACTTTATGCCAGGCGTTCGAGACGGTGGCTCTTGAGAAGGTGGCGTATGCTAAACAGAGGAAGCCAGGTGCTTCAATTACTTCTTACAAGCAGGCTAAGGAGGTCGTTGATTCCGGTAAGGCTGAAGGCTGGGGCAAGATGGTGGACTTGCCTGTCAAGGAGGACAAGTTTGGCATTGGATATGAGCCTCTCCGAGGAGAGCAGGGTGCAGCAGGTCCTAGTACCTTTACCAGCGCAGGGCTGATGAACCACGGTGATGTCTTCGCATCTGATGTTGAAGACAGTGACAGTGACATTGATCTCGACTACTGGGTCCGCCCGAGTGCACCAGGGGAAGTGATCAACAACTGAACGGCGGAGGATATAGTCCAAGTTACTCTTCAGACAGAGTAATTTTCTTTTGTTTTTTCATTCTGCACAAAACCCTACGTTCTGCCCAAGGCGTAGTGGTTCATTGTAGGGCCTCATGTTTTCAATGATTATCATTAATAAAGGACGTTTTGCAAACAATTTTGTGATCCCTGTCTTTCTATTTTGGTTTTCATTTTTCAAAAAAAATAAAAATGGCAATGTTTTTGTTTTTGTGACTTTCTTGAACTCTTTTTCTAAAACAAAACATTAAAACATGCAGAAGTGACTTTATGGCATCCACTATGAACAAATCTGTTATGGCTCAGTATGATTTCGACAATCCCATCTACCAAGCTGAAGAGGAGAGTGATGAAGACAGTGAACTCCCGAAAGAATTGGCTAGATTGTTGAAGCAAGAGGAAAGGGTCATCCAACCTCATCAGGAAGAGTTGGAGATTGTTAATCTTGGTACTGAGGACGCCAGAAGGGATATCAAGATCGGGGCTGCTTTGAAACCAGAGATCAAGAGCAGATTGATCGAGATGCTGAGAGAGTATGTGGAGATATTCGCCTGGTCTTATCAAGATATGCCTGGGTTGAATACTGATATTGTGGTTCATAGACTACCTCTCAGAGACGATTGTCCTTCGGTCAAGCAGAAGCTTCGTAGAACGAGTCCTGATATGGCAGTGAAAATCAAGGAAGAGGTTCAGAAGCAGTTCGATGCGGGTTTCTTGTCAGTAACAACTTACCCACCGTGGGTAGCCAACATCGTTCTTGTGCCGAAGAAGGATGGCAAAGTCAGAATGTGTGTCGATTACCGGGATCTGAACAGAGCGAGTCCGAAAGATGATTTCCCATTACCTCACATTGATGTATTGGTGGATAATACGGCTCAATCCTCGGTATTCTCTTTCATGGATGGTTTCTCGGGTTATAATCAGATTAAGATGGCGCCAGAGGACATGGAAAAGACGACATTCATTACACCTTGGGGCACGTTCTGCTATAAGGTGATGCCATTTGGGCTGAAGAATGCCGGTGCTACCTATCAGAGGGCAATGACGACTCTCTTTCATGACATGATGCACAGAGAGATTGAAGTGTATGTAGATGACATGATTGCGAAGTCGCAGACGGAAGAGGGGCACCTGGTTAATTTGCAGAAGTTGTTCGATAGATTGGTCAAGTTCGAATTGAGGCTGAATCCGAACAAGTGTACGTTTGGGGTGAGATCAGGGAAGCTGTTAGGCTTCATTGTCAGTGAGAAAGGGATTGAGGTTGATCCAGCGAAAGTCAAAGCTATTCAGGAAATGCCTGAACCGAAAACTGAAAAGCAGGTTCGTGGGTTTTTAGGGAGATTGAACTACATTGCAAGGTTTGTATCTCACCTAACTGCCACGTGTGAACCGATATTCAAATTGCTTAGAAAGAATCAGGCAATCAAGTGGAATGATGACTGTCAGAAAGCTTTCGACAAGATAAAAGAGTATTTACAGAAACCTCCAATCCTGATTCCTCCAGTTCCAGGGAGACCGCTGATAATGTACCTGTCAGTAACCGAGAACTCGATGGGGTGTGTATTGGGACAGCATGACGAGTCTGGTCGAAAAGAGCATGCCATATACTACCTTAGCAAAAAGTTTACCGACTGTGAAATCAAATATTCACAGCTTGAGAAAACTTGCTGTGCTTTGGCCTGGGCTGCTCGCCGACTGAGGCAGTATATGTTGAACCATACTACCTTATTGATTTCTAAGATGGATCCAGTGAAGTACATCTTTGAGAAGCCGGCTCTCACTGGACGTGTTGCCCGTTGGCAGATGATTTTAACAGAGTACGATATCCAGTACACGTCGCAGAAGGCTATCAAAGGTAGTGTTTTGTCAGACTATCTCGCCGAACAACCGATCGATGATTATCAGCCTATGATGTTTGAATTCCCTGATGAAGACATCATGTATCTTAAGATGAAAGATTGTGAAGAACCTCTTGTCGAGGAAGGACCGGATCCTGATGACAAGTGGACACTGATGTTTGATGGGGCTGTGAATGTGAATGGTAATGGTGTTGGTGCAGTGCTGATCAATCCGAAAGGTGCTCATATACCCTTTTCTGCCAGATTGACTTTTGATGTCACCAACAACGAAGCTGAGTATGAGGCTTGTATCATGGGGATAGAAGAAGCCATTGATTTGAGAATCAAAACGCTTGACATCTTTAGAGATTCCGCTCTAGTGATCAATCAGGTCAATGGAGATTGGAATACGAACCAGCCACATTTGATCCCGTATAGAGATTACACCAGAAGAATACTGACGTTCTTCAAGAAGGTGAAGTTGTATCATGTCCCCCGGGATGAGAACCAGATGGCGGATGCTTTAGCTACCTTATCTGCCATGATAAAAGTTCATTGGTGGAATCATGTGCCACACGTTGCGGTGAATCGACTCGAGAGGCCTGCGTATGTGTTTGCAGCCGAGTCTGTTGTGATCGATGAGAAGCCGTGGTATTATGATATCAAGAACTTCCTCAAGACTCAGGAGTATCCTGAAGGTGCATCAAAGAATGACAAGAAAACCCTGAGAAGGTTGGCCGGAAGCTTTTATCTGAATCAGGATGACGTGCTGTATAAAAGGAATTTTGACATGGTCTTGCTCAGATGCGTGGATAGACACGAAGCAGACATGTTGATGCAGGAAGTGCACGAAGGTTCGTTTGGTACCCATGCTGGTGGTCATGCAATGTCGAAAAAACTGTTGAGAGCCGGTTATTACTGGATGACTATGGAATCCGATTGCTTCAAGTATGCTCGGAAGTGCCATAAGTGTCAAATTTATGCTGATAAGGTGCATGTACCACCAAGCCCGTTGAATGTCATGAACTCGCCTTGGCTGTTTGCCATGTGGGGCATTGACATGATTGGGAAGATTGAGCCTACTGCTTCGAATGGACATCGCTTCATCTTGGTTGCGATTGATTACTTCACCAAGTGGGTGGAAGCAGCTTCCTATGCTAACGTTACCAAACAAGTGGTTGCCCGGTTCATCAAGAAAGAAATCATCTGTCGTTATGGAGTTCCTGAGAGAATCATCACTGACAATGGTTCGAATCTCAATAACAAGATGATGAAAGAACTGTGTAAAGATTTCAAGATTGAACATCACAATTCTTCTCCTTACAAACCAAAGATAAATGGTGCTGTAGAGGCGGCTAATAAGAATATCAAGAAGATTGTGCAGAAAATGGTCGTAACGTACAAGGATTGGCATGAGATGTTGCCCTTCGCTTTGCATGGGTACCGTACCTCAGTGCGTACGTCGATCGGGGCAACCCCGTACTCCCTTGTGTATGGTATGGAAGCGGTCCTACCAGTTGAAGTGGAGATCCCTTCTCTGAGGGTATTATTGGATGTCAAGCTGGACGAGGCCGAGTGGATTCGGACAAGGTTTAACGAGTTAAGCCTTATCGAAGAGAGACGGCTAGCAGCTGTGTGCCATGGGCAGTTATATCAGAGAAGGATGAAGCGAGCCTTTGATCAGAAAGTGCGTCCTCGGACATTTCAGACTGGTGATCTAGTTCTGAAGAGGATCCTTCCTCCCGGTACAGATAACAAGGGCAAGTGGACTCCTAATTACGAAGGTCCATATGTTGTGAAGAAGGTCTTCTCCGGTGGAGCCTTGATGCTTACAACTATGGATGGTGAAGATTTTCCGTCCGCTGTTAACTCAGATGTAGTCAAAAAATACTTCGCGTAAATTGACCCGCTGGACAAAAAGAATAAAAGAGTCCAGGCAAAAAAGGGCATCCCGGCGAACAAAAAAAAACAGAAAGAAAAGGTTCGGGCAAAAAAATTAGGGATAAAATGAAAAGAATTTGTACACCCGGTAAGTCGAAAACCCGCAAGGGCGGCTTAGGCAAAAATGGGTATCCCGGTGGATTGAAAACCCGAAAGGGCGATCCAGCCAAAAGAGGGATTAAAGCGAAGACTACAGTCTGAGTTATCTGTACTTCATCGCGTTTCATGCGTCTGCCATCTCGAAAGATGTGATCGGTCCAGTCATTCTTCTCAGAAAGCAAGGAGTTGGGAGGAAAACTGATGATCTGTGAGTTATAACAGGATTGGGAAATAGTGGATGCCGTGTTCACATTGCCATTAGGATAGATTGTTTCCTTTTGTGCGCAATTGCCTCTTTCTAGGAATTGCTTCCCAATTGTATTTGCCTTTTCAGGCACATTTTCGATCAATAAAAGTTGTTATTCAGATAAATAGCTCTCTTGTTTTATTTTGCTGTTTTGTTTGCAAAGACGTCCGAATTTTTGATAAACATTGCATATAAAAACATGAAGGCTTAACAATAACTTGCAGAAAGATAAAACATTTGAAAATCATTTTGAATGTTGAGGACACTTGAGCGTATCTTGTCCATGTATCCCTGGGGCATGTTGATTGTGGTTGTTTTGCAGGTCATTATCTGTGAGCATTCCCCCAGCAGATATTTTCTCTCCAAGCAAATATTGAGAGCTATCAGAGTCTATTATCTCCCCAGCAGTCGGGTTTGAAATGGTATTACCATCCCCAGCATGGTCGTGAGCGTTTGTTTCCCAGCAAGGTTGTGAATGTTTCTTCCCAACACAGGGTATGATGTGCGTTTTTACCCGCCAGAATTTTGGTTCATCCTCAGCAGAGAAGTGTTTTATCCCCAACACGGGTTTTCCCTAGCTAGTCCCCGAGTGGAGCGGGTTTCAATGAAATATTTCTCCAGCAGAGTTCATCCTACCAGCGGATTGGACGAGTTTTCATAGTAGATCGATGTTTGCATCCCCAACCGAGTCTATTCTACCTGTGGATTGCATGGGTCGTCCCCAGTGGAGTAGTAGTTGTTCCCCAAAGCAGAGTTTATCCTACCTAAGGTTTGGTTGAGTCTTCCCCAGTGAAGTCGCTTTATCATTCCCCGGTAAAGTCGTCTTGTTGCTCCCCGGCGAGTAGTTTCACCAGAGAGTTGCCTGGTTTACTTTCCCTCGTGGAACAGTATTGATTAATCCCCGAAGAGTTGCCTGGTTTGTTCCCCAGCGGAGTATTTGTTTGCTTCCCGAGCGGAGTGGGTCCTATGAAGGATGTTCCCCAGCGGAGTCTATCCTTTCCCCGGCAGCAGTTTTGTTTTTCCAGCATGAGTGAGAAGTCGGTGCTTCCTCGGCAAAGCATTCCCCGATAAGAGTCTCTCCGCAGAGTATTCTTCAAGCAGAGTCTCCCCGCAGAACTAGAGTATCTGATCAGTTTGGCTCCCCAGCCGGAGTTCATTTTGCATCTAGCATGTAGCAATCATTGCATCTTCAAAAATGCGTAGCATTTCCATTCGAGATGGAGCATTACGCCATAGAAAAATTCAAACATATGCATTCATGTGTTCGAAACCCCCATCAGACTGTATCCCCGGCAGAAGTGGATATTTGTTCAACCTGTACGGCACGTTTGCTACAGTGGCTCCAGTCAACTGTTGATGTTGACAATCCCCACAGAGGTTTATTTCCTCATCCGTTGGTGAAAGGAAGATTGATTCTCCCGAGTGAGACCCCCTGCAAGTGTTCAGCCTTGCCCTGTCATCTTGTAAATGTCAGTATCCTGTCAGCACCCGCGTGTGTTGTTTCTTTGGTGTCGGTAAACACCATCTTTCGGTGCTTTCCCAGTCATGCGTAAGTGTCTGGTCTTCTTTGGTGTCAGTAAACACCATCTTTCGGTGATTTCCCAGTCATGCAAGTGTCTGGTCTTCTTTGATGTCTGTAAACATCATCTTTCGATGTTCGTAACGTCGTCCTCCTTCCCTAGTGAAGTAGCTATACTCCTCTCCGTTGGTGTCGATAAACGTCGAGCTTTTCCTATGCGTCCGTTGACGTATAGTTGATATCTTTCCCCACAGGGTCGCCCCCAGAAGAATCCTCCTCTCCGTTGGTGTCGATAAACGTCGAGTTTTTCCTAGTTATCCGTTGATAACTAGTTGTATCTCCTTCCCAGTTAATCCGTCGTCCGTCGATGTCTGGTTACCTCTCCGTTGGTTTCGATAAACGTCGAGTTTTCCTCTAGTTATCCATTGATATCTAGATGATTCCCCTCAGAGCTCCTCCTCTCCGTTGGTGTCGATAAACGTCGAGTTTTTCCGAGTCGTCCTATGGCGTCTAGTTGTACCCTTCCCCATGCGGATTTACCTCTTCGTTGGTTTCGATAAACGTTGAGTTTTTCTCATTCGTCCGTTGGCGTCTGATTGTATACCCTGTTCCCAGTCATTCATTAATGTCTGGTTGATTCCCAGCCAGAATCCCCAGTAGACGTCCTATTCGGTTTCTGATTGTGGTGCCTTTCCCTCGTGAAATGGCTTTCTCCTTCTCCGTTGGTGTCGATAAACGTTGAGTCTCCCTTTCGTCCGTTGACGTCTGGTCGAGTTTTCCTGGTCGTCCCCAGTCGATCTCCTTCTCCGTTGGTATCGATAAACGTCGAGCTTCTCCCTTTCGTCCGATGACGTCTGGTCGAGTCCCTCCCAGTTCATCCATCGTCCGTTGATGTCTGGTTACCTCTCCGTTGGTCTTGATAAACGTCGAGTTTTTCCTGGTCGTCCCCAGTAGAGTTACCTCTCCGTTGGTTTTGGTAAACGTTGAGTTTTTCCCACTATGTCCGCTGACATGTGGTTGTATCTTTCCCAGTTCATCCGTCGTCCGTTGATGTCTGGTTACCTCTCCGTTGGTCTTGGTAAACGTCGAGTTTTTCCTCGTTGTCCGTTGGCATCTAGTTGTGATTTCTGTTCCCATTCATCGTGTTGAGATGTCTGGAGGTGACTTTATCCTTTGAGAAGAAAATCAAATTCCTAGTAATAAATATCAGATCCCAGTGGACGTTTCCGTTGGTGATTCCCAGCAGTGTGCAAATTCTACGGTTCTTTGGTATTCAATCCCTGTTTACCCTGAAAAGTCTGACAGCCGTTGCTCTCATCCATTCAGGTTCCCAGTTGATTGAATAGGGGCAGCTGTAGCACCTCAAATTTGCACCTCCCATTTGTACATACATTTTCATCATTAGGTTATTAACATAACAAAGTCCATTGCATAACATTGCATTGCCTTTTGCCCAAGTGCAAGTCATTCAGACAGATTAGGTCAAATTAATCAGGAGAATCAGTCAATCAAGCAAGCATGTGCCATTTCCATTGAGACAAGGCCCTAGGGTTGGTTTATCAAGTTCATATGGTCCAAGGGTCATTTTGAAGTGATTTGGACAAAGATTGGATGATCAAAGCTCAACAGTCAGGCTGAATTTCCTCAGAAACCCTAGAAAGTCAACTGTGGTCAATTGTGGTCAACTGTGCCTGATTTTATGGATTTGAAGATGGGAGATGGTTTGAAAGGCTTCATTCATGTCCATATAAGTCTCATTTGACATACCAAAGATCAAGGTTGAAGATAATAAAGTCAGATCAAAAGTTTCCTAAAATGGCAGGTGACCTGTAATTTCAATTGCCCAAAATGGAAAGTTTTTCTCCTCAAAATTACTTCACCATACAAGCTTCAAATGGAATTGTGTCCAACATGAAAGTTGAAGATCTTGTTCTCACCATTCTAAAAAGTCCAAGAACATGCAATTCTCATGTATGGTTGGCAAGATATGGTCCAATCGTTTTCAGAAAATGCCTAAATTCAAAGTGCCATAACTTTCACATGGAATGGCCAAATTGGTTGATTTTTCTTTGAGCAAACCACATTTAACATGAACTTGCATGGTGCATCATTACATTTTTCCAAAAATCACCATAGCAAAATGGCATTTTTTAAGTGAACTCATTTGAATTTTTGGTGTGAAATAGTGATTTTCAAAAATACAAGCCATATGCACTTGGGACCAATTGCAACACATCCAAAATGTCATTTAGAACTTGCTTGAACTGATTTCACACTGTTACATTGGCTGCATAAGAGAAAGGGCATTTTGACCACTTTGCTTAACAAATGCATTTTGCACTAATCATTCCAATTTGCCTAATTGAGATTAACAAGTGGATTAGTGTGAGGTATAAAGTCTTAATTGTAACAGAAATGCATAATCACAATCATTTTTCTCAGATCCGAACAGAAAATTTACCAATTCTCTCCAATTTTCTTCAAACTTTTTTCAAACTTTTTCTACATTTTCCATTGATTTCACCTTTGCTTTGCTAGTTTCGTGTATTGATCCTTCTCTACAGGTATTCTTGAGTAACTGTTTCATCAAATCCTGGCCAAAACACGCAGCAATTGTAACTGTTGAATCAAGATTCTTCACATGGCAGTTGCAAAATTCGGTGGATCCAAGCATTGTTGAGCTGAAGTATTGACTCTATTCATCTTTATCATCATCAAGCATCACCTGTTTCACCATTTCACGCCTGGATTCGCACGAAATCACCAGCTGCTCACTCATAAGGTTAGATTTCAATCTTCACCATTGCTGGAATTGAGATATGGTTATCGTAGATTGTAGTTTGTAGAGCATGATGCAGCTTGTGGTTTTGAAAATCGTTGAGAATCGCATGAGAAATCTGGATTTGAAGTTTTATGTTCCAACTTTCTTTTGATCGATTCGTTCAGTACATTAGGAATTAGGAAATTTCATGGTGATATTGTGATTGTGCTAGCTTAGACGGTTCCAACGGTATATGATTTGCTCATTTTGGTGAAAGATCGTTCATGGTGAATTTCTGGAAATTTAGTTGACGAACATGATGAAGAAGACGTCCAAACGCGTGTTTGATCTGCATTGGCCTGGCTGCGTTTCAAAATTATTGTTTCCCGCGGATCCTAGCGAATCATGCGTTGCCACGCAATTTATTTAAACGCCGCGTTTTGGTTCTGGCCAGGCATAATTACAAGTTTGCCACTGAGCGCCATTTTTTCATTTAAATGTTTAAATGTTTATTTCATTTTTAGATCAAACTTCAAAAAATCATAATTAAATCATGGATTATCCAAATTGGATGGGGATTTTTGTGTTGATCTCGAAATTTTCTCTAGTTTTTTTTAGGTATGATAATCAATGTTGTGCCTGACTGATTTTTTTATTTTGCCTAGAGACTTTGGACATGTATGCTTTTGATGTATGTTTTGCAATTTCATTCATAAAATCTTGATGCCTTATCCAAAATGTGTGAAATTTTATAGGAATGTTCTTGACTCTTTCCTGGTGAGTTTGATGTATAGTTTGCTAATTTTGAGTTCCTGGTTAGAGAGATATGATGTGATTAAGTTGAGTGTGACAATTTGTGTCACACTATGTTATGCTGTCTTCATGAATTTTGTTTCCATGCCTATGCTTTTCCATATGCTCCCAATTTTTGCATGTGATATCATCTGTATATCTAGTTTCACCATGAGTTTTTGTAGGATTTTTTG
Organism: Lathyrus oleraceus; assembly: GCF_024323335.1. Lineage (NCBI taxonomy): Eukaryota > Viridiplantae > Streptophyta > Magnoliopsida > Fabales > Fabaceae > Lathyrus > Lathyrus oleraceus. The sequence continues at coordinate 83,438,810 of NC_066584.1, read as the reverse complement.
ATCAATTTCCTATTTGATTGGTATTTTTGTTTGCTGTTAGTCATTTTAGGGTTTTTCTTGAGTGATTAACTTACATGGCTTGTGAAATTCTCATACCTTATCATATGAAGATGAAATTTGGTGGAGTGTTTCTTAACATGTTCAATGTCATATTGGCTTTGGTCCCATTTATTTCTCATTTGTTGTCACTGTTTTACATTTGCTTGAAGTTGACACATGCTTTGTGACCTAGTTTGGATTGATTTTTGCATGTCCTGACTTGTTGAATTTAATTTCCCTACTTCCTCTTGTCCAAATAGCATGAAATTTGACATGATGCTCATTGAATGTGTTCTGTTTAGACTTGAAGTTTTGTGGAATTTATTGAGCTGTTTTGGTATTTGTTTGATTGTGATCATTCTGTTTGCTCATATGTGGTTCACACTTGCCTAGTTTGACTTAAATTGTGCATGAAATGAATTTGGTGCATAGTTTTGATGAGAGACCAATTGGATTCTCTTCTTAATTGATTTATCTTGGTTTTGATCATTTTTCACTTGCTGTTTTGGATTTTTCATCTCCTTTTGACCCTAGTCTTGGACTAGTGGTTTGTGATCTCACTTTTGAGTTGTGTTTCAGGTTAATAGCACAAATGGCCTATTGTCGCAACCTGAAAAATACAGTGTGCGAAAAAACAACCGGCGAAAGAGAATGACAGAAGAGTCGCCACCGTGCGTTATTCATCCCAAAGGAGGGAAAGGAAACGCTCGAAGTAAACCTGAATAGAGAAAAGGAAAAGACAAGGTCTCGCAACCAAATCTTGGGTTCGGGAGTCGGTTATGCGAAGGGAAGGTATTAGCACCCCTACGCATCCGTAGTACTCTACGGGATCCACTTACGCGGTTTCTGTTTAAAGGGTATGAGTTTGCCTAATGTGCTATTTACTAAAAAAGGGTAAAGGAAAAGGACTCGCGCGGATGTCGCATCCACTGCATACGTATCTCATCTGAATATGAGAATCAGAGTCTTCGTAGCTCGGCTGACCTATGGGTTGGGGGTAATTGTGCTCGCTAAGACATCGCGTCTTATGCCTACGTATCTCATCTGGAATGAGAATCAGAGCAAGCCGTAGTTCGACTAACTACGGGGTTATGGATTATGTTACGGGGTGAACAACGTTACTACGCAATCTACCGGATGCTCGACCTTTGGAGACTTACTCGCCTGTAGTAGAAGGAGTAAACGTGTTGCTTTGGGTTTTAGGTTTTGTTTGCGTTGTAGGAACGCGCATGCAAAAAGGAAGTCCTAGGCGGAGGAACAGTGCTACCTAAATTGGCATGCAAACGGGAGACTATGCGAAGCCTCGCATCCTATGGGGAAACAACCACATCACACAAAACATATATCTTAAAATAGAAAAAATGCCACCAAGGGGCTCAAACATTGCCTCCTATCGAGGTCTTCCAGCTAAGAAACAGTAGAAATAAAAGGGAAGAAGTAAAATACCACACGGATCAAGATCCGAAGTTACAGCAATTAAAGGATAAACAACCCTGAGATTCTCCCAAGCTGAGGCCATCAAAGAAAACCAATCAGTACGGGAAATCGGAATAAACCTCCGGAGGGTATCCCTGCGAGAATATGTGAGCCCTCACAAAAACTCAACAAAAGGGGTTAGGCAAACAGGATGAAATCAAAAGATAACCAAGCCATGGCAACACAAAGAACAGGTTAGAACAAAACGGAATAAAAGCAGATACTGTCGCATTCGCGACTGCTTCGCCTAGCGAAGCTTCGCTGCGTGCTCGCCTAGCGAAGCGGCTAGCGAGCACCTGCGGGATTTGGATTTCCCATTGGTACCTGCACGATGTTAAAGATTCCAGATCCTATGGCATTCACCTCATAAACGAAATTGTTAAACAGTCAAGGCATAAATCACATATTCATACACAAATATAACCCTGTGGGCCAAACCTGAGGTTACTTCATATATTCAGTATTCAACCCGAGGCATAGAGTAATAGGAACAGAGGCATACCTGATGAGAGACCTGTTAAAATTGGAAGACAAGGCCGGATTGGCGAAGCAACGTTTAGGGTTTGCGTGAGGCGGAATGAACTTCTCGGGGCTGCCCGAAGGTTGCTGCAGAGTAGTTCCTAGGTTTGAAACTCCACGTGAACTCCAAGTCTATTTCTCAGGGAATTTCCAAGTGTCTGAAACCCTACTGAAACTCTTATATTTATAGCTGATTTTCGTGGACTTGTGGGCTTGGAATGAGGGAGACCCAAAATTTGTTATATTTTAATTATTTATTTTAATTTTTTTTTTTTTTTTTTTTTTGGAAAAAATGAAGGGTAAATTTTGGGGTATTACAGCTGCCCCTATTCAATCAACTGGAGACCCGAAAAGAAGATAGCGGCGACTTTCGCATTCGAGGTATCAAGGGATTGAATACAATAAAAGCCCAAAAATTTGCACTGAAGTGAAGTGAAGTAACAATGTCTGTCAAAATCGGCAAAGAGGTGGTCTTGAAAGAAGAATCCGTCTGGTACGGTGAAAGTCAGTCTGAATATCGAAAAAAGAATGTTAAATTGGATACCAAAATAAATGGTAACACAGAAATAACCATGGCCTGAATGCCGCTCATCAGTCTGAATACTGGAAAGGATTTCGATCTGATCATCGGAACACTGGCCTGGACGCCACTTCGATCTGAATATCGGAAAACTGGCCTGAATGCCACTTCGGTCTGGATACCGGAAAACTGGCCTGAACGCCACTTCGGTCTGGATACCGGAAAACTGGCCTGAACGCCACTTCGGTCTGGATACCGGAAAACTGGCCTGAACGCCATTTCGGTCTGGATACCGGAAAACTGGCCTGAACGCCACTTCGGTCTGGATACCGGAAAACTGGCCTGAACGCCATTTCGGTCTGGATACCGGAAAACTGGCCTGAACGCCACTTCGGTCTGGATACCGGAAAACTGGCCTGAATGCCACTTCGGTCTGGATACCGGAAAACTGGCCTGAACGCCACTTCGGTCTGGATACCGGAAAACTTCATGCCTGTCAGCATCGGCAGAAATAGGGAATGATAATAGAGGCGGCGCCTGGGCCAATGACACAAAGTTAAGTCATGAACAATCTTCAGTCTGAGTACTGGAAACAACTTCTAGCTTATCACTTGGGATACCGAGAATGTTTTATGTTTACATGCATATGTTTGAATTTTTCAATGGCGTAATGCTCCATGAAAATGGAAATGCTACGCGATTTGGAAGGATGCAATGCAATATGATTCTACATGCAGGGATGCGAAATGCTGGGTAGAATGCCAAGCCGAGGCAAGGGGATCTGCTGGGGAAATGATCACCATCTTTTGGACCCTGGCAAGGCTGTTGTAGATGCACAGCGCAAAGAATTCTGTGGGGAGACGACTAGCCATGCGGTGTTCTGGCCATACCGAGACTCTGATCGGGGAAGGAATGGCATTGGAAGCCTGCTGCTGAGGAAAGCTACAATGGTTCTGGCAACCACGATTTGCGAGAGATGACTCAGCAGGGGGAGCAAACACTGATACGGTACCGAGGTTCTGCTTCAAGGAAAGAACCCATGGATCTGGCATTGGGATTATCGATCTGGCATCGAACTTTAATGAGCAGCCACTTCTGCTGGGAAGATACAGTCTGGCACTGTCAACTCCGCTGGGGAGTGTATGTCCTGAAACACCCGCTTGGGGAAATACGGTGGTGAGAACCTGCTGGGGACTGAAGAATCCAACACTCTGATCAGCTCTGCAGGGATAAGACACCAAATTTGTCTGTTGGTGACTTCACTGGGGAAGATATTCACGATCATCTGCAAGGGGATTTTAAAGAAATGCCCCGAGGGTATCTGTTCTGAATAGACGATCCAAGGCACTCAAAATTTACCGCAATTTTAAATGTTTACTGAGCATGTACCTGTAAAGCCCTTATGTGTCATGATGCAATGTTTATCAAAAATTCGGACGTCATTTTCGCAAACAAAACAGTAAAATGAAAATGAAAACAGAGATATACTGAATAACATGATTTTATTGATTGAATGGCCTCTGAATAGGCATTTACATTAAGAAGCAATCCCTGGAAAGAGGTAATCGCACAATAGATAAAACAAAAATTAATCTAATGGCAATGTGAAGTGGATTTCTATTGGGTTCCAATTCTGCTATGACTTGCCCGTCTTCAAGATCCTCCAGATGATCAGCTTTCTGAAAGAGTGATTGGACTGTTTCCTATCCTTCAAAAATTTCCAGTCATTGGCACGAGATGAGATTCAGAACTACTCAGAACGCAGTCATTCGCTTAATCCCTAACTTTTGCCTGGATCGCCCTTTTCGGGTTTTCGATCCACCGGGATACCCATTTTTGCCTAAGTTGCCTTTTCAGGTTTTCAACTTACCGGGTGTACAATCTTTTTTTTTTTTTTTTTTTTGATCCCTAATTTTTGCCCGAACCTTTCCATTTTCTTGGTTCGTCGGGATGCCCATTTTTGCCTGGACTATTCTTTTTACTGTCCAGCGGGTCTATTTTATGCGAAGTATTTTTTAACTGCGTCTGAGTTCACAGGGGAAGTGAAGTTTTCACCATCCATAGTTGCAAGCATTAAGGCCCCACCATCAAAAACCTTGGTGACAATATACGGTCCATCATAGTTAGGAGTTCACTTGCCCCTGTGATCTGTCTAAGGAGGAAGGATCCTTTTCAACACTAAATCTCCGACTTGGAAACAACGAGGACGCACCTTCTGATCAAAAGCTCTCTTCATCCGACTCTGATACAACTACCCATGACAAATGGCTGCCATTCGCTTCTCTTCGATAAGACTCAACTCATTGAACCTTGTCTGAATCCATTCAGCTTCATCTAACTTGACATCCAACAGGACTCTTAGAGAAGGAATCTCCACTTCAACAGGTAGGACCGCTTCCATACCATACACAAGGGAGTAAGGGGTTGCCCCTGTCGATGTACGTACTGAAGTGCGGTACCCATGCAAGGCGAAGGGTAGCATCTCATGCCAATCTCTGTACGTAACGACCATCTTCTGCACAATCTTCTTTATGTTCTTATTTGCCGCCTCAACAGCGCCGTTCATCTTAGGACGATAGGGGGAAGAATTGTGATGCTGAATGTTGAAGTTCTGACACAACTCCTTCATCATTTTGTTGTTGAGATTAGAACCATTATCAGTAATGATTCTTTCGGGAATCCCATAGCGACAAATAATTTCTTTCTTGATGAAACGGGCAACCACATGTCTGGTGACATTCGCAAATGACGCTGCTTCGACCCATTTGGTGAAATAGTCGATGGCAACAAGGATGAAGCGATGCCCATTGGAAGCAGTCGGCTCAATCTTTCCAATCATGTCAATACCCCACATAGCAAACGGCCACGGCGAAGCCATCACATTCAGAGGATTCGGCGGTACATGCACCTTATCAGCATAAATCTGGCATTTATGACACTTCCGAGCATACTTGAAACAATCTGATTCCATGGTCATCCAATAATAACCCGCTCTCAACAATTTCTTAGCCATTGCATGTCCACCGGCATGAGTACCGAAGGAACCTTCATGAACTTCCTGCATTAACATGTCCGCCTCGTGTCTGTCCACACATCTGAGCAAAACCATGTCGAAGTTCCTCTTATACAACACATCGTCTTTGTTCAAGAAGAAACTGCCTGCCAATCTTCTCAAAGTCTTTCTGTCATTGTTGGATGCCCCTGCAGGGTACTCTTGATTCTTCAGAAAGCACTTGATATCGTGATACCAGGGCTTGTCATCGACTACCAGTTCAGCAGCAAACACATACGCGGCCCTGTCGAGGCGCATCACATCGATCCTGGGAGCATGGTTCCAACGAATTACCTTGATCATGGAGGATAGAGTAGCAAGTGCGTCTGCCATCTGGTTCTCATCACGAGGTATATGATACAATTTTACCGTTGTGAAGAAAGTCAACAGTCTTCTCGTGTAATCTCTGTAGGGGACCAGAGTGGGCTGGAGAGTATTCCAATCACCATTCACTTGATTAATCACCAGAGCTGAATCTCCGAAGATGTCCAGAGTCTTGATTCTCAGATCAATGGCTTGCTCAATGCCCAAGATACAGGCCTCGTACTCAGCTTCATTATTGGTGCACTCAAAAGTCAAACGAGCGGTGAAAGGTATGTGGGCACCTTTCGGAGTTGTAATGACAGCACCAATTCCACTTCCTCTGGCATTGACAGCCCCATCAAACAACAAAGTCCACTTTTCGTTCGGATCAGGTCCCTCCCCAACAACTGGCTCTTCACAGTCTTTCATCTTGAGGAACATGATGTCTTCATCAGGGAATTCAAACTTCATCGGCTCATAATCATCAATCGGCTGCTCGGCAAGGTAGTCTGACAGAATACTACCTTTGATGGCCTTTTGCGACGTGTACTGAATATCATACTCTGTTAAAATCATTTGCCAACGAGCGACCCTTCCGGTGAGAGTTGGCTTCTCGAATATGTATTTCACTGGATCCATCTTAGAAATCAACAAGGTAGTATGGTTCAACATATACTGCCTCAGTCGGCGAGCAGCCCAGGCCAAAGCACAGCAAGTTTTCTCAAGCTGCGAATATTTGATTTCACAGTCGGTAAACTTTTTGCTAAGGTAGTATATGGCATGCTCTTTTCGACCAGACTCGTCATGCTGTCCCAATACACACCCCATCGAGTTCTCAGTCACTGATAGGTACATTATCAGAGGTCTCCCAGGAATTGGAGGTATAAGGATTGGAGGTTTCTGTAAATACTCTTTTATCTTCTCAAAAGCCCTTTGACAATCTTCATTCCACCTGATAGCCTGATCTTTCCTCAGCAATTTGAAAATTGGCTCACACGTGGTTGTTAGGTGAGAGATGAACCTTGCAATGTAGTTCAACCTCCCTAAGAAACTACGAACTTGCTTCTCTGTTCTTGGCTCAGGCATTTCCTGTATCGCTTTTACTTTGTCGGGATCCACCTCAATCCCTTTTCCGCTAACAATAAAACCCAGCAATTTTCCCGATCTCACCCCGAAAGTGCACTTGTTCGGATTAAGTCTCAGTTTGAATTTCCTCAAACGCTCAAACAGTTTCTGCAAATTCAACAAATGTTCTTCTTCTGTCTGAGATTTGGCAATCATATCATCAACATAAACCTCGATTTCATGATGAATCATATCATGGAACAGAGTTACCATAGCTCGTTGATATGTTGCTCCGGCATTTTTCAGACCAAACGGCATCACCTTGTAGCAGAAGGTGCCCCACGGGGTTATGAAAGTTGTCTTTTCCATGTCTTCTGGTGCCATCTTGATTTGGTTATAGCCAGAAAAGCCATCCATGAAGGAGAATACCGAGAACTGAGCTGTATTATCCACCAAAACGTCGATGTGAGGTAATGGGAAATCATCTTTAGGGCTAGCTCTGTTCAGATCCCGATAGTCGACACACATCCGTACCTTTCCATCCTTCTTAGGTACTGGGACGATGTTTGCAACCCATGGCGGATAATTGGTGACTGCTAGAAACCCTGCATCCAACTGCTTTTGCACTTCTTCCTTTATCTTGACAGCCATCTCTGGTCTTGTTCTTCTGAGCTTCTGCTTGACCGGAGGACAACCTTCTTTGAGAGGCAAGCAGTGTACCACGATGTCTGTGTCCAGCCCAGGCATGTCCTGATAAGACCAGGCGAAGATGTCAATGTATTCTTGCAGCAATTTAATCAGCCCTTTCTTCACATTATCTTCCAAAGCAGCCCCTATTTTGATTTCTCTCTTGGCGTCTTCGGTGCCGAGATTAATCACTTCAACAAACTCTTGATGCGGTTGAATAACCCTTTCCTCTTGTTTCAACAACCTGGCAAGTTCTTCAGGGAGTTCACAATCTTCATCATCCTCTTCTTCAGCTTGAAAGATTGGATTTTCAAAGTCGAAGCGAGCCATAGCAGAACCGTTATCAATAGGATCCGGTGATGTGTATCTGCATGAGTGATGGTATGTGCTTATGAGTGTGAACAAGAAGTGAAAACAAAACATTGCCATTTTTTTTTATTTTGGAAAACTGCAAAAATAGAAAGACAGGGAACGAAATATTTGAATGCAAAAAAGACGTCCTTTATTTATGATAAAAAAAAATGCAAGTGTCACATAGACGGGCCCTACAATGAGTCGTTACGCCCTGGGTGGAACGTAAGACTTGGATATGCATGAATAAACAAAGAAAATTACTCTTCAAGAAGAGTGACTTGGATAATCTCTTCAGAAGACCAATTGTTGATGACTTCACCCGGGATCCTCGGACGCACCCAGTTGTTGATGTCGCAATCACTATCCCCATCTTCATTGTTGACCGCAGAGACTTGACCATACTGAATGATGCCAGCACTGGAGAAAGTAATCGGCCCCTGATGAGTCTGAAGTGCTGAAGTTGTAGAAGTCAGAGTTGGCTGGTACCCAATCCCGAACTTATCTTCTTTCACTGGTAATTCCAACAGACGCCCCCAACCGGGAGCAACACCTGAATCTACCACGGCCCGTGCCTGCTTAAAGGATGAGATAGAGGCACCTGCTTTAACTTCTTCCACCGGAGTTGCATCCTTGACTTGAACTGACTCAAAAGCCTGACACAGAGTCTCATGAATTTCACCTTCTACTTCTACATACTTGAATGTAGACAGGTTACTGACCAGGATGTCCTCTTCACCACAGACGGTGATAATTCGTCCGTTGACCGGAAACTTAATCTTCTGATGTAGAGTTGAAGAGACTGCCCCAGCATTATGGATCCAAGGCCGACCCAGCAGGCAACTATAGGAAGGACTGATATCCATCACGTAGAAGACAGTGTTGAAGGTTTGTGATCCGATCAGAATTGGCAATTCTACCTCTCCAAACACCGATCTCTTAGAACCATCGAAGGCTCTCACCATAAGATCTGAAGGTTTCAAGACTAAACCCTCTACCTCTAGCCTCGACAGGGCCCTCTTGGGTAGCACATTGAGAGAGGAACCTGTATCCACCAGAACATGAGATAACATGGTGTCTCTGCATTCCAATGAGATGTGCAGAGCCTTGTTATGATTGCGTCCAGCTGGTGTTAAGTCAGAATCAGTAAAACCCAACCCGTTGCTTGTATGGACATTGGCAACGATCCCTTCTAGTTGGTTCACTGAGATCTTCTGAGGTACATATGCAGCATTAAGAACCTTCAGAAGTGCCTCCCTGTGTGCCTCCGAACACAATAGGAGTGAGAGAATGGATATCTTGGACGGAGTCTGAATCAACTGATCGACTACCTTGTAATCGCTTTTCTTTATGATTCTTAGAAACTCGTCCACGTCCTTTGCAAAAGTGGGCTCAGGACCATCTTGGGGTGCAGAGGTACCCTCATTCACGACTTGCTTGCCTTTGGTTTTCGCCACAGCATCAGCATTATCAGCTTGGGTAACCGGTGGTGAGAGCAATCTACCACTCCTGGTGAATCGCCAGATTCCACCAACATTATCCACTGCGGGACCTTCAAGTTCAGGCTTCTGACCCTCTTCTACTTTTAGTGGCCGTTCCACCTTATGATCGTGCGTATACACGCTCCCCCCATAATGCCACGGAATGGCCCTTTCACTGGTGAAGGGTAAAGGACCAGGGGTTGTGATGGTCATAGTAGGTCGTCGCACTGGTGGCGCGGGTTGCGCTTCTGGCACACTGATCTGATTAGTTGGATAGAAAATAGTTATAGTTGCAATGTCACAGTCGTACTCAGAAACCTCATTTGTTGGAGCATAAACATCCGAAACATCGGAATCAAGTTCAAATACAAAAGAGTCAACCATATTGGAAAGAGTAAATACATCATCATGGACTGCAGAATCAGCAGGAACAACATCTAGGAACTCTTCAGTAGCACCTTCAAACCCTTCTTCCTCAACCCCTTCCATAGACTCTCGGACAGACAAATCTTCAACCTGGAGGATACCCTTGTCGAGCAAGGCCTGGATACCTTGCTGTAGTTTCAAACAACCCTTCTCCTGTGCAGCACAATCCAAACAAACTTTCCCACAACCGGGGAAAACATCGGCCTTCAGCAAGCATCCTTTGATATCCAACAATGGTGTCTTCAACTTCAACACATCCTCAATGGACTTGGCTTTTCCCTCTATCATGTTAACGTTCGCACCACCATGCTGGGGCATGGGATTGTTAACGACATTCGGAGCCGGTGCAAGGTCGATGGCCTTTGAATCTATGAGGTCCTGAACTACGTGCTTAAAAGCTTTGCAGTTCTCAATATCATGGCCAGGTGCCCCAGAGTGGAAGCTACACCTAGCGTTGGCGTCGTAACCCACCGGAAGTCTACCAACAGGAGGAGCCAGAGTGCGTAATTGCACAAGCTGTAGTTGTTGAAGACTAGAAAGCAACTGGGCGTACGACATTGGAATAGTGTCGAAACGCCGGTCCATCATCCTTTGTCTCTGTTGATAAGCGGGTCTGTTACCCGGTTGTTGCTGCTGTTGATACTGAGCTGGTTGACGCTGCGGTGGTTGTTGTTGTAGTGGCGCTGCAGCTGGAATGGTCACCGCCGCAACGTACGGTTGTTGATGATAATTCTGAAAATTATTCCTTCTAACACCTCTGTTCTGATAGGAAGCCAAAGAATTCACTCCCCCCTCTCTTTGCTTATGCCCTCCAACGAACGACTTTTTTACCCCTGACGAAGATCCTCCTCCACTTTGGATCTTGCAGGTCTTCAGGTAATTCTCCACCCTCTCTCCGGTAGAGACCACATCAACAAAGTTGGAAGCATTGCACCCCACCAGACGCTCCAGATAAGGTTCAGGCAACGTATTCATGAACATATTGGCCATTTCTTTCTCCAGCATAGGGGGCTGAACACGGGAAGCTGTCTCCCTCCAGCGTTGAGCGTATTCCCTGAAGCACTCATTGCTTTTAAGAGACAGATTCTGAAGTTGAGTTCTGTCCGGAGCCATGTCTGCATTATACTGATACTGCTTCACGAAGGCCTCCGCCAAATCCCTCCAGCAACGGATGTGGGCTCTGTCCAGCCTCATATACCATTCCAAGGATGCCCCAGCTAGGCTGTCCTGGAAGAAGTACATAAGTAGCTTCTCGTCATCAGAGTATGCAACCATTTTACGGAAATAGGCTTGCACGTGAGTCTTGGGGCAAAAGTTGCCCTTGTACTTGTCAAAGACCGGGACTTTGAATTTCGGTGGCACTCTCACACCTGGGACCAGCCCTAAGTCAGCAACATCTACTCCCAAAGGATTTTGTCCTTCCACTGCCTTCAACCTCTCTTCCAATCTCCTGAACATGGGGTCTACGCCATGACCCATGCCAAAGTCTTCCTGAAGTGGGGGAAACTGATCGTGAACGGGCTGTTGACCGGGGTTGGCGTGCGGGATCGGGATAGGCCCTGGTCCACTGGGTCCGTTAACCTCTCCAGCTGGAGGATCAGTCACTGTCTCTGGTTGAGCAGGGGGATTCCCCTGTATTATCTGCCTGAGCTCTTGTTGTCCCTGAGCCACCCCTTGAACCACATCCATGAATTGGGTCATGCGGGCCCTCATCTCAGCGAGCTCTGCTTGTACACCTTCCATTGCTCTCTGTTGATTCCTCCGGGTACCGTATCGGTGAATGCCTGAGTCAGCTATCCTGCTAATGGAACACCAAACAATATGAGAACACCGCAGCGGTACCTGTTATGCAAGATATGACAATGAATATGTAAATGTAATGACATGTTTATCAATTCCAAAAGGTATTCTACCCCCTTGATTCCAGTCTCACATCAGGTGGGTAGTGCAAGAAGGCCGAGTCATGGATAAACTTCTGAGATCAAGATGTAATAAAGGGAAACCATCATACAAATGAGTTCAAGGAAAGGGCCTTAGCCAAAAATACATCAAAGGAGGATCTCCACAACAAGCCTGTGGATCATCACTACATAACACCAAAGCAGTAAGTAAAGAGAGGAACAAGCAAATCAGAAATCAGCCTCCTGTATGCAATCCATAAGGACCGTTCCTCACTTCATCCAGTAGCGCCACCGTGTCAGGATGCTCTGGAGATTCTGTCAAACGTCGGATAAGCAGATTCCTCTTGCGAATGATCCTATCCAGTTCGTTGATGTGTTCTCTGTAGTAATTCCCATCATCTTCTCCAAATACCTCTTCAAGTCTGGATTTCTTCAAACTTGCCAGCGTCTTGAGTTCTTCGATATATCCTTGAGCCTCATTGAGTTGATCTGTGATATAACCATTAGTTGATCGGGTACACAGCAGCTCATGGTTCTTCCCCTTCAGCAAAGTCTTCAATTTCTCTATCTGACCAGTCAGTTCAGCCACCGTCTCTTCCTCCTTTGTCTTCCGAGAAGTTGAAAATGCATCCCATCGCTCTTGCCACCCAACTAATTTACCACGAGCATCCATTAACTGCTGCTTGACTCGCCTCAACTCAGAACTGGATGATCTCAAGGCTTCGTCTGTCTTCCTGAAGAAATTCACCTCCACAGCAAATTTCCTTTCGGCTTCCTCTTGCAATTTGACGGCTTCCTCCTTCTGATATTCTGACTCATGGAATCGATGCATACAGTCTTGCAATTTCTCCCTTAACTCCGAGTTCTCGATTTGAAGTCCTTCCGTGGTGTTCTTCAACTTGTCATACTCCTCTCGGCTCACCGTTGCTGACTGCTCGAGAGTAGGTGAATACAAGGGTTCTTCAATAGGAAACGGTAGACCAAACTCTTCGATTCTTCCTTGAAGCCATTCTCCATACTGAGGGTAAGCTCTACAATCTCCTTTCCCAAGAACAATTCTTCCTTTCTTGATCACCTTGAGCCAGGCCTCAGCTGCCTTACGGGATACTGTCAAATCAGGCGAAGAATGGAAAAACAGAGACTCTTCCACATCCTTTTCCACCGGCGGAGTTCTTAAGGCATATCCAAACTGTCTAACTGCAAGAGAAGGATTATAGTTGATTCCTCCTTTTCTTCCTACCAACGGAACATTCGGGAAGTTCCCACAACTGTGAATAATATCTGCCCGAAGCAAACTCCGGTCAGACCACCAAGAAATATCTTCAGCTCTCAACCCCATCAATCTCTTTGACCAACTCAACGAGTCCTTGACATCAATGAATGTTCCTGACTTGGGTAGGTGAGAACTGAACCACTTATAGAACAAAGGCGCACAACAATTCAACAATCCTCCTTTTCTATTCTTATTCCTGTGGTGCACTGAATGAAAGAAATCTCCCAGCAAGGTCGGCACTGGATTTCCCAACACGAAGAGGCGTATGGCATCTACGTCTATAAATTTGGCGACATTAGGGAACAAGACAATCCCATACACACAAAGAGCCAACACAGCATTGAAACCCCTCTGGTCACCATCTTCAAGCTTCTTCTTTGCTTCTCCCAATAAGAAACTCAGATGAAAACCGTTAACTTCTCCCTTCTGACACATATTAGCCTTCAAAACTGATTCCCTCAAATATGTGGTTGAAGCAACCATGCTGAGATCGGGCAGACACTCCGAGCTGTAGAATAGCAACTGTGACTTGATGGGAATTCTGAGAAAACTGGCAATCTCCTCCAAAGTAGGGACCAAAACATAATCCGGGAATGTGAAGCACCTCAATGGAGGGTCATAGAACTGCAGTAGTGTGAAGAGAGCATCATGTTGATCTTTGGAAAGAACCGCGACGAAACTTAGAATTAAACCGTAATCCTCTCGGAATCCTTCTAGAGAACCAGGATCCATTAACTTCATCAGTTGTTGGATGGGCTCCAAACAGACCACCGGAAACTTGTAGGCGACGAGTCTCTTTCTGCCAATATCCATCTTAAGAGAACCAGGAAAAACCCCGACCGGAATCAAGAAGAAGATGTAAACCCCCTAGAAATGGATAAACATGTGTTAAATGATATGAATGCAAATGATGTGATGATGTGAATGCAATGCAGCGGCGTGTCAATCAGGATTGCTGTATCTGCTTGAGCATTTGTCAGGTTGCACTGTCTGAAGAGAAAACCACTGAGGAATATAATACGAGATCAAAGCACTGCTCCAGAAAACCGGGTTGGTTGGAGGTTAAGGTTTCCTGAATTTAGCCCGCCCCTCACTGGTAGGTTCTAAGAACAGAAGTTCGTCAACTTCAGCCCTTCAGTCGCGAATAATACGTTTACCATTGAAGGTTTGGCATTATTACGGAATAAAAGACCTCCACTGACTCCCCTCAACAGGACATCCTAAAGCAAGTTCCCAGTCTCGGGGTCCTCGGATTGATCAGCGAGAATGCGCCCACCAGAGCTAACATAATCACGTCTCGGAGGAGAGGCCTCGACTGAGTTCTCGGGAAATGGTCACCAGAGTCGACAATTTCTAGGGGAATATTATGTCGTTACGGAACATCCGTAGGACATAGTATATCCAAGAGAAACCTCGTCTGGGTGTGGTTCTTCACGAACGACTTAACGCAGCAACATGCCACGCAAGCCTCATGAACATCCACTCTAAAACCTGTGTGTACACTCAAGCCTGGGTAATGGGCTTATCTCTCGTAGAACATCCCATCCCAACAAACAAACAAACAGCAGCAGATACAGCAAACATATGTACATGAATGCAATTAGGCAAATAAGTAACTGCACAAAAGAATGAACACTCAATAAACAAGAAAACACACAAGCTAGGAAGGACTCGCTTAGGGAAGATGGACCAGCAAGAGGTCAACTTTCTTTAAAATCCCCAGCAGAGTCGCCAGCTGTCGCAACCTGAAAAATACAGTGTGCGAAAAAACAACCGGCGAAAGAGAATGACAGAAGAGTCGCCACCGTGCGTTATTCATCCCAAAGGAGGGAAAGGAAACGCTCGAAGTAAACCTGAATAGAGAAAAGGAAAAGACAAGGTCTCGCAACCAAATCTTGGGTTCGGGAGTCGGTTATGCGAAGGGAAGGTATTAGCACCCCTACGCATCCGTAGTACTCTACGGGATCCACTTACGCGGTTTCTGTTTAAAGGGTATGAGTTTGCCTAATGTGCTATTTACTAAAAAAGGGTAAAGGAAAAGGACTCGCGCGGATGTCGCATCCACTGCATACGTATCTCATCTGAATATGAGAATCAGAGTCTTCGTAGCTCGGCTGACCTATGGGTTGGGGGTAATTGTGCTCGCTAAGACATCGCGTCTTATGCCTACGTATCTCATCTGGAATGAGAATCAGAGCAAGCCGTAGTTCGACTAACTACGGGGTTATGGATTATGTTACGGGGTGAACAACGTTACTACGCAATCTACCGGATGCTCGACCTTTGGAGACTTACTCGCCTGTAGTAGAAGGAGTAAACGTGTTGCTTTGGGTTTTAGGTTTTGTTTGCGTTGTAGGAACGCGCATGCAAAAAGGAAGTCCTAGGCGGAGGAACAGTGCTACCTAAATTGGCATGCAAACGGGAGACTATGCGAAGCCTCGCATCCTATGGGGAAACAACCACATCACACAAAACATATATCTTAAAATAGAAAAAATGCCACCAAGGGGCTCAAACATTGCCTCCTATCGAGGTCTTCCAGCTAAGAAACAGTAGAAATAAAAGGGAAGAAGTAAAATACCACACGGATCAAGATCCGAAGTTACAGCAATTAAAGGATAAACAACCCTGAGATTCTCCCAAGCTGAGGCCATCAAAGAAAACCAATCAGTACGGGAAATCGGAATAAACCTCCGGAGGGTATCCCTGCGAGAATATGTGAGCCCTCACAAAAACTCAACAAAAGGGGTTAGGCAAACAGGATGAAATCAAAAGATAACCAGGCCATGGCAACACAAAGAACAGGTTAGAACAAAACGGAATAAAAGCAGATACTGTCGCATTCGCGACTGCTTCGCCTAGCGAAGCTTCGCTGCGTGCTCGCCTAGCGAAGCGGCTAGCGAGCACCTGCGGGATTTGGATTTCCCATTGGTACCTGCACGATGTTAAAGATTCCAGATCCTATGGCATTCACCTCATAAACGAAATTGTTAAACAGTCAAGGCATAAATCACATATTCATACACAAATATAACCCTGTGGGCCAAACCTGAGGTTACTTCATATATTCAGTATTCAACCCGAGGCATAGAGTAATAGGAACAGAGGCATACCTGATGAGAGACCTGTTAAAATTGGAAGACAAGGCCGGATTGGCGAAGCAACGTTTAGGGTTTGCGTGAGGCGGAATGAACTTCTCGGGGCTGCCCGAAGGTTGCTGCAGAGTAGTTCCTAGGTTTGAAACTCCACGTGAACTCCAAGTCTATTTCTCAGGGAATTTCCAAGTGTCTGAAACCCTACTGAAACTCTTATATTTATAGCTGATTTTCGTGGACTTGTGGGCTTGGAATGAGGGAGACCCAAAATTTGTTATATTTTAATTATTTATTTTAATTTTTTTTTTTTTTTTTTTTTTTTTGGAAAAAATGAAGGGTAAATTTTGGGGTATTACACCTATGCTTGATGATGTGCCTCCATTGGACTTGATTTGTGACTTGTGTATAGCTAATTTTGACTTTGTTTTGCAGGGTTTGATACTTGAGTTTGAGGCTTAATGGCTTGCACCTTTGTGCATTGGCTTGTGTTTGTCTGTGTATAGCTAATTGTGAACCATTTGCTGTTTAGTTTTGTGATTGGTATACTGATTGTATTTGATTGATTTCAGGTACATTAGTTGCTAAGACTGCTTTGCTTTGCTTGATAAGCAATTTGCACTGAGGTATAACATTCTTGTCTCCATGTAGTCTGGAAGACCTGGCTTGTTACCCAGCCAGGCACCTGTCTGAAGTCCTCCTTAAGAGGCAATGTTTGTGCTTGTTTATTTTTGTCCCCAAGCAGGTAAAGACCTCTATGAGGCAATTGGCGGATAAGAGAGATATGAAATCTATCTCCCGCTCTTCTGTTGAGTCATCCCTCTGCTCACACCAATGTGTTGATGCATCGGGATACAAACCCAAGATCTCGTACAATGTACAGTTGTGTCAGTGTCTTAAAGTGTAGAAGGGTTCCCACTTTCTGGACCCACACTTCTTTGTCTAAAGCTCTCCCTGGCCAGGGATAAGAGCTGTGAAGTCTTATCTTCACTCACCTTTCATCTGGCTTCACCTTGACTCTCAATGTCAAGGTTAAGAGCTACCGTTACCCCTGTACAGATGACTTGCTCTTGCAGTCTTACCCTTTGATTGAGCCCCACTTGTGTGTATATAGTGTGTGCTACTTGTGAATGCTTGGTTTGATGTTTGTTTGTGCTGATTAAGATAGGCTTGCTCCCTGTGCAAGTTAGCTAGAAACCTTGACTTAGGGATGATTTTGCATGATAACATCTAGGCTCGAGTTAGTCTCCCTAGTTGTGTCTCCCTCTGTTATCTGGTTAGGCTAGTCCTGTGTCCCTTCGTAGGGGAACTACGTCGCCCTGATCCTCATACCAGATGAGGTACGTAGACAGGAGATGAGCAGATCTCTCCGGGCGCCTGTGTCTTTGTTTTGTCCTGTTGTGTCCTTGGAAGCTGATGTAAGTCCATCGAGTGGCATTCGGGTTCCAGTGTGCGTGTGTTTGGTTCGGAAGCTGATGTAAGTCCAACGATTGGCATTCGGGTTCCATGTTTGCCCATGTTTGTTTGGAGTTTGACGTACGTCCAGCGATTGGCAGTCGATTTCCTGTGTCTGTTTTGTTTGTGTGCGTGATAGCCGAGCTACGAATGCTCTGATTCTCCTTCGTCCAAAGGAGATACGTATGCATAGGATACGACATCCTAGCGAGCATGTGTCGTTCCCCCAGTTCGAACTACTTTGACTCTGATGTCTATGCCTGATAGACTAAGTAGGCCCAGGATGCGATATCCTGTCGAGTCAGTCTTGTTTGTTTTCTTGTGTCTCTTTCAGCCGGTGTTTGATGTTTGTTTGAGCAGCGTTTAGCAACCATATTCCCTCCTTTTGTGCGTGGATCCCGTCAAGTACGACGGATGCGTAGGGGTGCTAATACCTTCCCTTCGCATAACCGACTCCCGATCCCATTCTCTTTGGTCGCGAGACCATGCTTTTTCCAGGTTTACTCTGAGCGTTTCCTTTCCCTCTTTCGGGATAAATAACGCACGGTGGCGGCTCTGTTGTTCTTGTTTTCCCGCCGGTTTTTCGCGTAATGCGACAATCTGGACCAGAGACTGTTGAATATGACTGACATATTTGACCTTGTATTATCCAGGGAAACCCTGGACCATGTTAACAGATTTCCCATGTTCGGGAAATGGGTTCTTCTTCCCATTAGGGCCTACGTCCTATAAACATAGAATACCACACTTCACAAGGTCTTGCACCTTGGTCTTCAAAGGGTAACAATTCTCCACGTCGTGGCCGGGAGCACCAGAATGGTAAACATAATGTAACTCGGGCTTATACCACCACTCGGGGTTAGCAGGTATAGCCGGTGAGTCTCTCGGAGTAATCAACTTCCTTTCTATCAAAGAGGGATATAACTCTGCGTACGTCATAGGAATAGGATCGAAGGTGACCCTTTTCCTCTCGTAACTCGTGTTGGTTTGATTACTATTTCGAGGCTGGTAGGCCTGCTACTGCGGTCGGTGTTGTTGTTACTGATATTACGGATGTGATTGTTGATTGTTACTATGTTGCTGATACTGTTGATTGTCTCTGAAAACAGGTGCTATATGAGCCACCTGGTGCTGGTTACTAGCGGGACGCACAGTCTTCCTCCTCATAGAGGGTCTTCTTGGTTTCTCATGGGAGGTCACAGCATGTGCCTCTCCATCTTTCTTCTTTGCAAACGCCCCATAACGTTTGGCAGAAGAGCCTTCTTCTCTGGTTAACCGTCCTTCACGGACCCCTTCTTCTAGACGCATCCCCATATTCACCATCTCGGTGAAGTCAGAAGGAGCGCTAGCAATCATCCGCTCATAATAAAAAGAACTTAAAGTCTTCAAAAAGATCTTAGTCCTCTCTTTCTCTTCTAGCGGAGGCACGATCTATGCTGCCACCTCTGGGCGTACTCCTTAAATGTTTCTTTATCCTTCTGGGACATGGCTCTCAATTGATCTTTATCGGGAGCCATATCCACGTTGTACTTGTACTGCTTGACGAAGGCTTCGCCGAGATCATTGAAGGATCGGATGTTCGCGTTGTCTAAACCCATGTACCAACGCAAAGCGGCACCGGACAGACTGTCCTGAAAGTAGTGGATGAGTAGTTGGTCATTATCGGTTTGAGTCGACATCTTCCTGGCATACATGACCAGGTGGCTGAGAGGACAAGTATTTCCTTTGTACTTTTCAAAATCAGGGACCTTGAATTTCACAAGGATCTTCACATTTGGAACCAAGCAGAGTTCGGCAGCAGACTTGCCGAAAAGATCTTTCCCTCTGAGAGTTTTCAATTCCTTGTGAAGCTCAAGAAATTGATCGTTCATAGCATCCATCTTCTCATAAACATCTGGACCCTCAGACGGCTCAGAATGATAGATGGTGTCGTCTACCCTGGGCAAAGTATGCACGATAGGAGGAGGAACGGCAAGGACCGGACTAGATGCCGGCAGAGAAGCAAAGGTAGGAACAGGACCCTCAGGCATGAAATTGGGAGGCATCCCCCACAGGAACCCAGTTGGCATGGCTGTTGGAATAAAGTGTGCACTGGCAGCGAGCACAGTAGAGGAGACAATCTCAGAGATAACTGTCCTCTGGGGAGGAGTTGAAGGTGTCGGAGAAGACTGGCTCTGGGCAGCCATGAGTGACTCCATTAGGGCAGTCAATCTGGCCACTTCCTCTTTCAGCTCGCGGTTCTCTTGCTCTAAGTGATCCATCAGTCTTGAAATGTTGCCTCTAGTGTAGTACCGGTGAGTCAGCTTGTCTTCAAAATAAATGAAGGACACAGAGTTAGACCACAGGGCAAGGGACCGGAAATAAAACCTGCTTATGCATATGATGCATGCAATGTTTGTGCATATGCTTTTTTTTTATTTCAAAGGAACTTTAGAGTTTTATTTGCAAATTCGGGAAATATTAAGCATTTTATCACATATGGAAATATCTCATCAAATAATATCAGGGAAAAGAAGTGCAGCATCGTCAATCATATACAAGAGAAAAGGAAAATAATCGTCTTATGGATCCCTAGAAACAATCATCTAAAGCTCGGGACACAGGAAGATAAGATGCGCGAAGCCTCTTCACCTCCCTCTCGTAGGCTGCCTCCATATCGGCCTTCTCTTTGGCGAGTCGATCATACCTCCTCTTCCAGAACTTAGAAGACTCAGGAAGTAGAGAAGTCCATACATCATCAGGGTCATCAATAATCGGATGCTCAAGAAACTCAATCAACGCATCCTTCTCCTTAATCTGCTGAAGCAACTCTTCACGTTCACGGATCCAGGCACGTGAGCGGTCTTCGTCTCTCAACTCCTCTACTCCTTGATTAGGGAGGGTTGAAGGCCCAACCATAATCATAGGTGTAGGTCTCGGATACTCCTAAGGCATGAGATACTCAGACGCCCTCTTCCTAACCCAAACAGTGTAAGGCTCCAAAGCGATGCAATTCTTAGGACCCAACTCTTTCCTTCCTTTCCTATGAATCTTGCGCCAAGCGCGGACCATTCTGCCCTTCAAGTTTTGGGGATCTTTACCCTCCTGAAAGAATACACCCTCTAACAGAATGTTATTGGGTTTATCCTTTAGGGGGAACCCAAGCTGACGACGTGCCAAAACAGGATTGTAGTTAATCCCACCACATGTACCAAGAAGAGGTACATTGGAGAATTCGCCACAAGAGTCAATAATCTGCACACCATCATACACACGGTTATACCAAGAGATATCATCATTAGTGAGAGACATAAGTCTCGTGGACCACCGTAGACATTCCTTGTTCTCCTTGAAAGCGACCGTCTGAGGTAAGTGAGAAATAAACCACTTATACAACAAAGGCAAACAACACACAATGACGCCACCACCCTTTGCATTCCTCATATGCAAAGAGAAGTAGGTATCGCCCAACAGAGTCGGAACGGGATTAAGATTAGAGAAGATCCTAATAGCGTTCACATCCACAAACTTGTCGATGTTGGGGAACAATACCAATCCATAGATGAGAAGTACAAATATGGCCTCAAAGGCGTCCTCACTCATGGCCTTCCCATACATAGTAGCTTGAGCAATGAGGAACTCAGAAGGGAGACCTTGAATTCCACCTTTGGTAGTCATATGAGCACCAACCAGAGATTCATCTATGTGTAACATGTCAGCTATCTCTTGAGAAGTAGGAATACTCTCCAAGCCACTGAACGACAACTGGTCTAGAATAGGTATACCCACAAGGTAAGCATACTCCTCAAGGGTAGGCAAAAGCTGGAAATCCGGAAACGTGAAGCAACGGTACAAGGGATCATAAAACTGCACCAATACACTCACCAATCCTTCATCCACCTGAGTAGTCAGAAGAGGAAGAAGCTTCCCAAAACGAGCCTTGAAACCCAAAGGATCTAATACATAGGATGTCAGATTCCTTAACTCTTTCAAATCTGGTTGTCTGAAACTGTACTTCTTTGTATTCCTTCTTTGTCTTTCCGTGTCTGAAAATTTTGCAAATAGACCTCTTAAGTTCCTTGATAATTTTTTCTTATTTATTTTGATGATATGAATGCAACAATCACACTCAAGGATCAAGCAAAGCATACCAAACAAAGGTCATGGGATGGATCATGTTATCCTTAATATCAATCATCCATTTTGGTGGATTATGGTTTACACCTTATCAACATCCAAGTTCCATTGATATTAAGGATTCATGAACGGATCAACCATGAATCAAGGGTTTGTTGTAAGTCATGAGCATGGAGTTAGGTTAAGAACTACCCAAAAGGGAGTGTACTAGGGTTTAAACCTGCCAAACATGTTCTACAAGAGGTTCCCATAGTCATCATCCCATCTTTCGGATATTATTGGAGAAACGATTACTCGTATTCCGAAAATATTCTGAAGAGAGACTCTTATGAGTGTAGTATCGCGTAACAACCGTATCAAATATTACACTTGAATGACTTTCGCACTACATCCTAACAATGGGCCAAGATGGGTTTGGTAAACTAAGGTCCTTGGCTTCTAAGGTCTATATTGGAAAGAGTAATGTCTAACCACAACTTACTTGTGTGACATTATTGATCCCAACATAACCTCCACCAAGTGAATGAGCTTGCAAGTCAACTTGCTAAGGAATAACTCCACACAAGTCAACAAGACTATGCCATTCTCCTATCCTAAGTGCACTCGAGTTCAGGTATAGAACTCATCTCACAAAGATCACCAAGCATACAAGGAATTAATATTCAAGCAATTCAATCATTACATACAATACAGTAATCCCAAATTGCGCAAAAATATGTCACAAAAAAAAATATACAATACAATACAACAAATATGAAAAGTAGGCAAAACCCACTAGGATATAAATTCCCCAGCAGAGTCGCCACTTTTCTGTAGCGGGGTATTCGTTACCATTAGAGATATTGACTAAATCCAAGGTAAATCATACAAGTCGAGTCGCCACCGCACTTCTATTTATCCAAAGGAATGGTTAGAAAGCGAACAAAAACCTAAAAGTTTTATCGAATAAAAAACTAGTAAAAATGTCAGAGATCTGGGTAAGGGGGTTGGTTATGCAATGGGAAGGTGTTAGGCACCCAAAGCATCCTAGGTACTCCTAGGGAGCCCTTTTCACATTTGTTACAAAGGTTGTTGTTTTTGTGAAAATTTATTTGTGCAAACATGATTGAAGGGATGAGAAAAGCGTGTATGTTTATCTAATGTACTATTTACTAAAAGAAGGCTCAAAAGAAAATGACTCGCACGGACATCGCATCCACTGCATACGTATCTCATCTGAATCTGAGAATCAGAGTCTTCGTAGCTCGGCTACCTATGGGTTAAAGAGGAGTGTGCTCGCTAAGACATCGCGTCTTATGCCTACGTATCTCATCTGGGATGAAAATCAGAGCAAAACGTAGTTCGACCACCTATGGGGTAAGGGTTGTGTTTTGGGGTGAACGACGTTACTACGCAATCTACCGGATGCTCGACCTTTGGAGACTTACTCGCCTGTAGTAGAAGGAGATAACGTGTTCTTAGGAGAAGAAAAATCAATGAGTTTGGGGTGTTTAGGGATGCTCATGCAAAAAGGCAGTCCTAGATGAAGGAACCGCGCTACCTTAAATGACATGCCACGAGAGGCTATACGAAACCTAAGAAATCGGTAACATGCGGGAAAAGTAAAGGGATCGAGAGATCTACCGTACGGATAAAGATCCGAAGTAACAGGAATTAGATAAATAAGAAACCCAAAGACTCTTCCAAGCTAAACACCATCAAAGAAAGCGAGTCAGTACAGGTAATCGGAATAGACCTCCAGGTGGTATCCCACAAATAAAGTGGAACACCAGGCCATCTCTGCAAGAGTCATGTGAGCCCTCACAAAAACAAAACTCAACAAACAGGTTAGAGAAACAAGATAGGGTAATCAAGAGTTGCCCCTAAATCAAAATGTAACCACATGAATCATGCCATTAAAATTCACAAAAAGCTCACAAAAAGCAACCAAGGGTAGGAGGCCTAAACCTCTTGTCAAACACATGCATCAAAAGGGTATCAAATTCACCCATAATACCTCATACATTCAGAGCATTCAAATTAAAAGCATAAAGTAATGGGAATAAGGCAAACCTGACTGGAGAGATCGAATGAAATTGAATTGCCCGGTTGGGTTTGCAAAGCAATCTGAGGGTTTATATGAGATGGAATTGGCTCTTTGTAGATGAGTTCCCTTCAGTCTCTGGAGGTTGCTCTGAACTCTGTTAGCTCTTCTCTCACTATCTTTTTCCCTGCCAGGGTAATAGGAATAGCATTCCTTTTGTTTCACTGAAACTCTGAATTTATAACCTGATTTTTGTGGACCTGTGGGCTCAAATGAGAGAGGCCCAAGTCCAAAAATTTTCTGTTATATTTTATTTTTTTATTTATTATTTTTTTCGTTTTTTTTTTCGTTTTTCGTTCTTTTTTTTTTTTAACACGTGGGCTTCGCCTAGAGAGCATGACAGTTCATGAACAAACTTTTGCTCCTTCAAGATTAACGTTTTGACTGACGAATAGACCCTATTTGAACCTGTTGGAAGTATCTCAAGCCATTCCTTTGTATTGACTGATCATCTAAATAGACCCATAAAGTGTCTTGGATGATACTCAAGCTTCAAACAAAAGATGTTAGTGACACATTTTTGTGCTTTTGGTTAGTAAACAAAAGTAAGAGAAACAATTATGTATAATTCAAGCATGCTTAGTGATCTCAAACCAATCACAAGGAGTCCCACCCAAAGGCAAAGGGAACCAAGATGCTAAAGATCCTTGAGGCAATGCAAATGCAATGTTATGATGCCATGAGGGATCTTAGGGTCAAAATTGGGGTCTTACATATACCTATTCTAGACCAGGTGCCGTTCAGTGGCTTGGAGAGTGTTCCTACTTCTCAAGAGATAGCTGATATATTGCATATAGATGAATCTCTTGTTGATGCTCATATGACTACCAAAGGCGGAATTCAATGTCTCCCTTCTGAGTTCCTCATTGCTCAAGCTACTATGTATGGGAAGGCCATGAGTGAGGACGCCTTTGAGGCCATATTTGTACTTCTCATCTATGGGCTAGTGTTATTCCCCAACATCGACAAGTTTGTGGATGTGAACACTATTAGGATCTTCTCTACTCTTAATCCCGTTCCGACTCTGTTGGGTCACACATAATTTTCTTTGCATATAAGGAATGCAAAGGGTGGTGGTACCATTGTGTGTTGTTTGCCTCTGTTGTACAAGTGGTTTATTTCGCACTTGCCAAGACGGTTGCTTTCAAGGAAAATAAAGGATGTCTACGGTGGTCCACGAGACTTATGTCTCTCACTAATGATGATATCTTTTGGTACAACCGTGTATATGATGGTGTGCAGATTATCGAATCTTGTGGTGAATTCTCCAATGTGCCTCTTCTTGGTACATGTGGTGGGATTAACTACAACCCTATTTTGGCACGTCGTCAGCTTCGGTTCCCCTTAAAGAATAAACCTAATAACATTTTGTTAGAAGGTGTATTCTTTCAAGAGGGTAAAGATCCCCAAGGCTTGAAGGGCAGGATGGTTCGCGCTTGGCGCAAGATCCATGGGAAGGGAAGGAATGAGCTAGGTTCGAAGAACTGTATTGCTTTGGAACCCTATACCTCTTGGGTTAGGAGGAGAGCTTCCAAGTACCTCATGCCTTATGAGTGTTCAAGACCTACACCTTTGATTGTAGCTGGGCCTTCAACCCTCCCTAACCAAGGAGTAGAGGAGTTGAGAGACGAAGACCGTTCGCGTGCTTGGATCCGTGAATGAGCACTCTTTACGTCCATTTGGTAAAGCTTAAAATCCTTAGAACACGCATAGGCAAGCAAAAGACGTATAGCTTCAAGGCGAGCAACTGGAGCATAAGTTTCCTCATAGTCTATGCCCTTCTCTTGGTTATACCCTTGTGCTACTAAACGTGCCTTGTTCCTAGTAATCACTCCGTTTTCATCAAGCTTATTTCTAAAAACCCACTTAGTGCCTATGATATGATGATCTCGCGGACGAGGGACAAGTTCCCAAACGTCATTTCTTTTAAATTGATTAAGCTCTTCTTGCATGGCCATTAGCCAAAATTCATCAATCAAGGCCTCTTTGGCATTTTTAGGTTCTACTTGTGAAACAAACGCGAAGTGAGAACAAAAATTACTTATCTTAGAACGGGTCATTACTCCCTTTGAAATGTCTCCCAAGATGTTGTCAATGGGATGGTCTTTTGAGGATTTCCAAGCTGTTGGAAGATCCTTCACTTCAGCTGTCTTTTCTTCCTCATTTTCTTCATGACTAGTATCTTCCTCCTTCTCATGGGCAGCTGTTTTGGACTGATCAGTTTCCTCAACAGCTTCCTTGAGTATGTCTTCTGTAGATACACCTGCGTCATCAAAAGAAATACCTTTTCCGACATTTTTCGGATAAGACTCATCAAAAGAAACATGAACAGATTCTTCAACAGTAAGTAAACACTTATTATACACTCTATATGCTTTACTTGACAGTGAGTAACCAAGAAAGATACCTTCATCCGCTTTTGCATCAAACTTCCCAATATTTTCCTTACCGTTATTCAAAACAAAACACTTACAACCGAATACGTGAAGATGTGAAAAGTTTGGTTTTCTTCCTTTCAAAAGTTCATAAGGAGTTTTATTTAAAATAGGGCGAATTAAGATTCTGTTTAAAACATAACAGGCTGTGCTGACAGCATCAGCCCAAAAGTATTTTGGTAATCCACCCTCATTAAGCATTGTTCTTGCCAACTCCTCTAAAACACGATTTTTACGCTCCACAACGCCATTTTGTTGTGGAGTTCGAGGAGCTGAAAAATTATGCTCAATACCATACTTGTCACAGAACTTCTCAAAGTGATAATTTTGAAACTCACCACCATGATCGCTACGAATTGTAACTATTTTGGAATTCATTTTGTTTTGGGACAGATTTGCAAAATTCTTAAAAGCAGAAAAAGTTTCATCTTTGCTATGAAGGAATATAGTCCAAGTAAATCTAGAGTAGTCATCAACTATTACAAAGCCATAGTAATTTCCACCTAGGCACTTTGTCCTAGAAGGTCCAAAGAGATCCATATGGAGAAGCTCAAGGGGTCGTGAAGTTGAAATTACGTTTTTAGATTTAAAAGAGACCCTCGTTTGCTTTCCCATTTGGCACGCGTCACATAGGTGGTCTTTTGAAAATTTTATTTTTGGTAGACCGACTACTAGATCCTTAGATACAACCTTATTAAACAAATCGAAATTAACATGCACTAAACGTCTATGCCAAAGCCAAGAATCATCATTCAAGGTGACTAGACATTTAGTACTTGTCAAAGGTACATCAAACAGGTCAAGCATATAGATATTGTTTACTCTTACACCCTTAAACACAATGTTCTGTTCAGCATGTTCAATTATGCAGCAAGTTTTTGTGAACGAAACTTTATATCCCATGTCGCATAGTTGACTTATGCTTAACAAATTGTGTTTAAGTCCCTCTACTAGATGGACATTTGAAATAGTAGTGGTGGAGGGATTACCTACACTATCTTTTCCGAGTATAGCTCCTTTGTTATTGTCTC
The DNA here is from genome assembly GCF_024323335.1 of Lathyrus oleraceus. Lineage (NCBI taxonomy): Eukaryota > Viridiplantae > Streptophyta > Magnoliopsida > Fabales > Fabaceae > Lathyrus > Lathyrus oleraceus. The sequence continues at coordinate 83,411,505 of NC_066584.1, read as the reverse complement.
CATAAGTAACATATCCCTTCTTCTTTGCCTTGAAGTCTATAAAAAGCGATATGTCACCGGTCATGTGCCTCGAGCAGCCGCTGTCAAGAAACCACCTTCTATCTGCGGAGGCAAGGCACTCATCCTACAATATCAAAAGAGAGACGTTGGTACCCAATTTTCATTGGGTCCAAGTGGGTAAGTACTAACATGGTTGCCTTTTGGCTTCCATTGATAAATACCTTTAGGGATAAGAAATCTCCTAAACTTGCATTTCTCAATGGTATGGCCAGCATGACAACAATAATGACATAAACCATGATGATGTGTTTGTTGTTTCTTGTTCATTGAATCCTTTAGAATAAAGGAGTATTTTGCATATGGAGGATTTAATGACTTCTTAAACAACCTAGAGTCAACGGCATAAGTAACTTTAGGTTGTAGCGCCTTCTTTAATTTGACCTTAAGAGTGTTTACCTCTTTTTGCCAAATATAACAAGCGTCACAATACCTAACTCTACTACATCCATCAATGTCAATATTTTTTGAATTTTCTGCAATACTAGCTTTCAACGCTTCTAAATCAATTTCAGCTTTATTTACTTTACCTTCCAAAAATGAAAAAATATGTTTGTCGGAAGATAGTCTTTTAAAAGCATCTACCGCTTCGTTATGCAGTTTTTTAAAAGCTATTTTTAGTTCCGAAAACGACATAGAAGAGAAATTATTGTAATAGGCTTGTTTTACCTTTTTGTCATTGTTTTTCTTCTTGTGGTAGGACAGATTTTTTGTGTGAGCCATAAGGCACAGATTTGCGGCTTCATCACCATCACTTGAGCTTTGTGTGCTTGATGAATCACTATCACTTTCCCATGCAATATACGCTCTTCTTTGTTTGCTGTACCCTTTTGGTGAATCTTTTCTTTGATCCTTATACTTCATAGGGCAGTCCGTTTTATAATGTCCAGATTTACCACAATTAAAACAGGATCCTCTTCCTCTACTCTTCTTGTTCTCTTCTTGTTTAGAATTTGTAGATTGTCTTCGAAACTTCATGAGATTTTTGTCGGAATGCTTGACTCCATTCTTTCGAATGAATCTATTATATCTCCTTACAAACAGTCCCATTTCCTCATCATCCGAGTCTTTGTCACTACTTGAATCATTGTCGCTTTGCTCTTTTCGTGAGGACTTAGAGCTAGAGGCCACAAGAGCTATTGGCTTCTTCTCTCCCTCTTTGTCTCTTTTCTTCTCCTTTTCCTTCTTACTTTTGTTCTCATATTTTTCAAGACTTTCCAATGCTTGCTGATGTTCTTCCAGCTTTCCAAACAGAGTTGTAATCGTAAGTCTTGTTAAATCGTTGGCTTCCTTAATTGCTGTTACTTTAGGTTGCCACTCCCTGCTAAGACACCTGAGAATTTTATTAGTAGCAATTTCATTGGAAATAGGTTTTCCAAGCGCATTCAATCGGTTAGTTAGATGAGTGAATCTCTTTTGCATGTCGGAGATAGATTCTCCTTGTTTCATGCGAAAGAGCTCAAACTCTTGATTGAGTGTGTTAATGCGGGACTGTTTTACTTCAGTAGTACCCTCACGGGCAACTTCTAAAGCATCCCACATTTCTTTAGCTGTCGTGCAATGGGATACTCGATAATACTCATCAACACCAAGTGCTGAAATTAGCATGTTTCGAGCTTTCCAATCACACGACCACTTTTTCTCATCTTTCTCATTCCAATCATCTTCTGGTTTAGGTACTATGGCGCCAGCCGCATTTGTCATAGTAATTTGAAACGGACCATTTTCAATGGCAGCCCATACTAGCCTATCCATAGAATTTATATGAACTCGCATGCAGTCTTTCCAGTAGCCGTAATTTTCACCGTTGAAAATAGGCGCTCTATTATACGCCCCCTTTGGTTCAGAATCCATACTGTTACAGGTAGCCACAGAGCACCAGCGAACCGGCGCTCTGATACCACTTGTTAGACGGTGTGGCTAGTGATCGAGAGGGGGGGGTGAATAGATCACCTCTTTGAAATTTAACGGATTTAAAGTTTTATCAGAGTTTTTAAAGTTGGCGGAAAAAATCAGTCCCGAATCGACTTCCGTCTATTCTGAACCGCTACTAGAAAACCGGACACACGAGTTTAATGCTGGATTTGAATAAGAATGACAGAAACAATCAACACCAGAATTTTAGCTAATTGAATGCACTTATCATTAAAGTCTATTTCCAATGAATAAAACCTAGCTAACAATTTTGTCAAACAGTTGGTGTGTATGTGATCAATGATGAACAGCAGTAGAGTTTAATTAAAAAGGTTTTCTTGCCACTGCTGTCTTGCAAAAGGAACAATCACAACACACTAACTGAAATTGCGAAAACTGTTTTAAACGTAAAGAGGAGTAAGGTAAGAATACGATACGCAGAGATTTGGTAAGGAAGTTCCCCACGTCGTCCTCGCGTGTGGGTACGTCTCCCTCTCAATTTCAAATGAAATTGAGAACTTTGATTATCAATTATTGCCGAATTCGTTGATACAAGGTTATGATACAAAGACAGAATTCTAACTTCCAAGAACTTCTTCTTGTATGAACCTTCACTTGATCTGAGCATGATCAAGAATTTCCTGCACGAAATTGCAAACAATTCACCGGTTCCACGACCTGCTTGCAAATCCCCCGATCTCCAAACGCAACGCTGCGGCTGAATCTGTTCTGCAAACGTGACTCACAAACCCTCAAGAACACTCCAGTTCTTGAAGGATAAACCAGTAGGTTTTTCTTCGAAACCCCCTTCAATCTTCAACTCAGTTAGATCCTTGATCGTTCCACTGAAAACCACAGCTAGATCCTTGATCGTACCACTGAACGTTATCTCGATAATCCTTTAATCCAGAGAACAAGAATGGTTATGTGTTGATGTTCTTGAAGAAAAGTGATTGAGAAGATGAAGAAGATGAAGTCTCTTTCAGGTTTCTATATGCTCTCAAACAATTGCTGCTACACTGCTTTTGATCTTGTGTTCAATTGTTTTTCCCTCAAAGAATTCGTGTTCTTACACTGCTGTCACAACATCTATTATATATGCTGAAAAACAGAAACTGTTAGAGCACAAAACAGCTTTATGCATTGATACATGAGAGTATGCATCGATGCATACTATAAGATAAGTGAGTTTTTGGTGAATTGAATTAAGCATGTATCGATGCATAATTCGTATGTATTGATGCATATGACCTTTCCACTAACATGTATCGATGCCTAATGCGTATGCATTGATACACAGGTTGTTTCAACTGATCATGTATCGATGCAAGGATCGTATGGATCGATCCATAGAGCCTTTTGCCTTTCATGTGTTGATACATGACTCGTATGCATCGATGCATACTGAACAGAAAGAGTTTTGTGATATACCACATGCTGTATGGATCGATGCATAGGCTTATGTGTTGATGCATACTGACACAAAAATGGATTTTATGTGTTATTTTAAGAGATGCATCAATGTAGGTCTTTATGTACAGTTATGCAACAATAGAATGGGATAAAAACACAATAAAAACACAAATGTATCATGTAATGTAATGCACAGCCAACATTTGGATGATGATCACACAATTTGCTATCATTCAAAATTAATTCAAAGTAAAGAATTTTCTCACAATTCCAATGGACATGCCATGGCTAGAAAGATGTTGAGAGCATGCTACTATTGGCTGACAATGGAGTCTGACTGCTGCAAATATGTGAAGAAATGCCACAAGTGTCAGATTTATGCGGATAAGATTCATATTCCCCCGACACTTCTGAATGTGATTTCATCACCATGGCCTTTCTCTATGTGGGGAATTGACATGATTGGCATGATAGAGCCGAAAGCGTCCAACGGTCACATATTTATTCTCGTAGCTATTGATTACTTCACCAAGTGGGTTGAAACGGTGTCATATGTAAATGTGACCAAGCAGGTGGTTGTGAAGTTTATCAAGAATCAACTCATATGCCGTTATGGTGTGCCGGATAAGATCATTACTGACAATGGATCTAACTTGAACAACAAGATGATGAAAGAGTTATGTAGCGAGTTCAAGATAGCACATCACAATTCTTCCCCTTATAGACCCAAGATGAATGGGGCTGTTGAAGCTGCTAATAAGAACATCAAGAAGATTATCCAGAAGATGGTTTTTACGTACAAAGATTGGCATGAGATGCTACCATTTGCTTTGCATGGATATCGTACATCTGTCCGCACTTCAACAGGGGCAACCCCTTTTTCTCTTGTTTACGGCATGGAGGTTGTACTCCCAGTAGAGGTGGAGATCCCATCAATGAGAGTCTTGATGGAAGCCAAGTTAACTGATGCTGAATGGGTTCAGAGTCGTTATGGCCAACTGAATTTGATAGAAGAGAAGAGATTGACCGCCCTGTGCCATGGACAGTTATATCAGCAAAGGATGAAGAAAGCCTTTGATAAGAAGGTCAAGCCTCGTGTGTTCCGAGAAGGTGACCTTGTGCTTAAGAAAGTCTTGTCTTTCGCGCCCGATTCCAGGGGCAAGTGGACTCCGAACTATGAAGGTCCATATGTTGTTAAGAGAGCCTTTTCAGGAGGTGCTTTGATACTTACAACTATGGATGGGGAAGATTTCACTCGTCCTGTGAATTCAGACGCAGTCAAGAAATGCTTCGCCTAAAAATAAAAACAGAATAGCTCGCTAAGTTGAAAACCCGAAAGGGCGGCTTGGGAAAAAATGAGCGTCTCGGTGGATTAAAAACCCGGAAGGGCGATCCAGGCAAAAGTTAGAGACATAAAAAAAGTTAATATGTATCCCGCTAGATTGAGCTCCTCACCCTGGGGCAATCTAGGCAAAAATTAGGGATTTGGCAAGTAACTGCATCCTGACAAGAGTTTGTTTTACAATCTGTCATCTGTCAGAGATTCTCGCTCAATCATCGTCAAGTCAAGCTTCAAATACATCGGATTCAGAGTTGGTAGAGAAATGGTCATTATGTTCAATGTAGCTCTTTTCCAATATATATCACCAATTTCAAATTTGTAAAGATCTATGGAGTCTCGCCATTTGCAGACCACCATCCCATTAAAAAACAATTGATCCTTTATCCCATTCTTTGCACTCTTATTTGTTTTTGTTAAACAAATGTTTTTCATGTCTTAATTGAGAAATATCATTATTTTGAATAAATAAGTTTTTCACAAATTGTGTTTAAACAAAGTGAACATTCACAATAACAAAAGGATGCTTAGGAGGTCTTCAGTGCTCTCCTAAAGACGGTATGATTCCCAACAGGGTAAGACATTTGTTCATATTCCCAGCATGATTGTATCCTCTTCCTTCAGAGCCTGTTTGTGTTTTCCTCCCGAGCAGAGTGGTGGATGAAGAGATCTGTCTTTCCTTTAGCGGAGTAATGATCCTTCAGCATATGTGATTTCTTCGGTAGTGTAGTATATGGTGGTGGCTCTGGAACTTCTGATTGGTGTTTGTTCCCCCACATAGTCCACCTTCCACTCTGATAATTTCCCTAGTAAGTTGCTCCCACGGCGGATTTTATCTGTGTGTTGATCTTGTCCCCAACTGGAATGACTGATGTTCATTCCCTTGCAGAGATCTTTGGTTCCTGGTATCTTTTGCCCCATCAGTTTGGATGTCCCCCAGTGGGTCTGGCTATCTCTCTCGAGATGTAGTACCGAATGCTTATTCATTGATTTGTGGACCTGTTTGAGATATGTCTGTTTTGTCAGCATTCATCATACATAAACTACGCATATATGCATATTTTTTAACATTTAAATATTCATGTCGCATTATTTGCCATAAATACCTTTGTTTGATGTCTCCTGCCATTCGGTGATACATATTTCACCAAGCAGATGCTTGTGTCTGATCTCCCCATGTAGAGTCAACCCCGTAAGCAGAAAACGTCTATCCTTTCTTCCATATTCCCCACCGAGTTATGTCCTCGTGGATGATTGTTGTTTTTGTTTCCTCCCAACACATATATTGGGATGGAGTTCCCCCTGAGTTATATCCTCATAGGGATGAGTTTTGTTTCATCGTGCCTCTCTAGTTTGTCCCTAGATTGGCTTCTTGAAATTTTCCCTGCGCTTCCCCGTGGTTTAAATGAATGATTGCTCAGTAACCAGTAATTGTCCATCTTTTCCCCGACGGAGTCTGTGGCCTTCTACCCTCATACCGGTAGTTATAAGTCCTATTCATGTGGTTTTCTACCCTTATACCGGTAGTTGTAGACCCCATTTTTATCCCTCTACAGAGTTAACCGTATTTCATTCATCCTAACTGATGACGGTTAGTCTTCCATGGTTTTCTACCTAGTATTGGTAGATGTAATCCCCTCTTTGACGGTTATCTTTATCCAATATTCGGTATCAATATTCCTTCACTTGTGAGTATATCTCCTAGTAACCGGTGATATATCTCCTGGATCATTGCCTTTGTCAATGTATCCCCAGCAAGTCATCTTTCATTTTCCTTTTGTTAGCAATGATTGTTTCTCCCTTTGATTGGTCATCATTTTATACCTAGTATTTGGTATCCCGATGCCCTTTTCTTTCGGTCGATTTATCCTTTATTAACCCAGTAACCGGTTGTGGATAATCTTCCATGCGAGTATGTTATCTACGTTCCGACGGTAATAGATAATATATCTCATGCGCTCTTTGGTCGGAGTCTTTTGCTCTTCCCTAGTCGAGTAAGATTCGTATTCCCTTTTGCGGAGTCGAATACCCATCCTGTAATCGAGTTTGCTTTTCAGCCCTCCTTTTGGATGATGAGTGTCTTGGAAATATCCCTCAATTCACGCCTTGGTTGGTCACCTATTATATACCCAGTAACCGGTGTCTCTGGTGTTCCTTCCCTTCTGCTTCCTATTATGACTTTTTGTCCCCTATGAAGTCAGATTTCCTGAGTCGAAATATACCTTTTTAGGTCTTCCTCAGATGATTTCGGATGTTTGATATCTCTCACCCTCATACCGGTCTTAGATATTCATTCTCCTTGAGAGTGTTGTTCTCTCACCCTTATACCGGTGTTTCGATCACATGTCTCCTTGAGCTTATTACCCAGTAACTGGTAATACCTCATCCTGTTTTTTCCTCAGATGAGTCCTGTTTGGGCATTTCTCAGTGAAGTCCCTCAGTGGATCTCTCCCCATCTGAGTCCGAATTTTCATCTGAAGTATCCTTTGTGGATAGTTTTGCTGTATTGGCATATTCCCCAATACATGCACCTTTGAGTCAGCTCGAGTCTTTCCATTGATTTATTTTAATGGAATTCCTCTCCTGTCTCTCAGCAAGTTCTAAGTCATGACCTGCTCACGCATTTTATTCCCTCTCTTATCCCCATTATAGTCCCTAGAGTCTCTGTCCCATCAAGTGTATTACTCATATGGATTGTCAGTTTCTCTGGATTTCCTTTCTCTTTGTGGACACAAACCCCACAGAGTATTAACCTTTGCATACATACATTTGCATCATGAGGTCTCTTAGGGACCAAAATTCATCTCTTTGTTATTATTTAAGCCCATTCTACCTCGTCGAGACGAAGATTTTAACCTTCACCTCGCCGGTTAGAATGACCTTAAATAGTGGCATCTGTAAGACCCCGATTTTGACCCTAAGATCCCTCGTGGCATCACAATATTGCATTTACATTTCCTCAAGGATCATCAGCATATTGGCTCCTTACCTTTGGGGTGGGGTCTCTTGTGAGTGGTTTGAGATCACCAAGCATGCTGGAATTGTATATTATTGCTTTTCTCATTTTGTTTACTAACCCAAAGCACAAAAATATGTCACTAACATCTTTTGTTTGTAGCTTGAGCAGTCACACAGTCTAAAGCTTCTAGGAGACCCTACGTGCATTGATATGGACAAGAGAAGATGAAAGAAAACATGGAAATGGTTCCCAAAGCTCTCATCCACCAAATATGCCTCCCAAGTATCTCAATTCATAATTTTGATCAAATTAAATCAAAGGGTTTGAGGTTTGTTTCCCAAGGAAACCCTAATCCATTTGTTCATCAACTGTGCCTTGCTCATGAAGCAACCTCAACCCATGGTCAAATACAATCAAGGGAAGTTCTTTAATTCATAATTTCATGCATATTTGAACTTATTTGAGTATCCTCAATCATCAATTCATCAAGATATGAGGTTTGGACTTTAGAAGTTGATCAGTCAATTCATCTGACTATTTTGAAATACACTGAGACCTAACGTTTGATGTGTTTGTCAAATGGAGATGACCCCAAGAGAAACAATGTTCTTAAGGACCATATGAACAACTTTCATGTTCATCAAAAATTGATTTGAATCTTGGAAGGTCATCATCCATTCGAAGACATTATAGGTCATTTTGACTGAAACCCTAATTTTGGAACAATTTCCCAAGGACATAACTCCTTCATTTTTCATGATTTTGAAGTGAGACCAAATGCATTGGAAATATTAAGATGTCTACTTAAAATGTTATGTTGAGAAAAATTTCAAAATCTCAAAATAAATACATGTGATAATGCAAAACATTATAGGTCACTTTGGACCAAATGCATTGAAATGTGAAAAAGTCCAACTCCAAGTGCCTATAACTTCTTCATCAAAAATCCAAATGATGCAAAATTTGAGTCCACATTAATTGTCTTGAAAAGATATACAACTTTGATGTTGAAGATTTTGTCATTTGGAGCTTGCATCATTGAGACAGAAGGGCTTGAACTTTGGCCAATTTTGAAAATTTCACTTATGAATGTTTTGCACCCTACACTTCATGTCCAATTTTCATCAATTTCCAAGGCTCAAATGGAGTTTTGATCAACATAACATTTGTTCCTTATGCAATAAGCTTTCCAACCATTACTCATAAGGTTGCATTTCAAGTATGGACATGGCATTTTCGAAGACTTAAATGTAATAGTGCATTTTTGGAAAATCATTTCAATTGCCATGCATGAGCTAATACAGTCCAATCTGCACGTCCATTTTACTTGCATCATGCATTAGCTTCCAATTCCAAGTGGAATTGGGCCCTCCATGCGCCTGTATAGGCCCATGCATGAAGGCCCTTTCCATTCATGCAAGCTTCGGTTCATGCATTCAGCATTGCTTCTCCTATAAATACCATGCTTATGCTCTTCATTTCTTCAACCTTAAGGAAACCCAATTGCTTCTGAATTGAAATCCTAGCCATCACTAAAGGAACTAATCCATTTTTCTTCTAATTTTTCAAATCTGAATTTTGATTTCATTGATCAATTTTCAGATCTCAAAGTTCCTAAACCTTCTCTCCTTGATCCATAGTGACTACTGTAAGCAAAAGCATCCAAAGATTGTGACTCAAAGCCTTGAAATTCAAAGGTTTACTTCAACTGTTAATTGCTTCGAATCAGCTTGTATAGTGTTCTATTTTCATTGTTGTTGTGTGATCTGAAGTCCTCTGCATAGAGGCAACATTGCTATGCTTTCAATTTTTGAAAATCATGAAGTTCATATGAACACCACAGAATTTCCACTTATGATTTCTCTCAATATAGAGATCTAGAATGGAATTGAGTGGAATATGGGTGATGTATATCACCCCAGCTTTCGATTGATGCCTGGATCGTGCCATTTGGTTACCATTTTTATTTATGCAACTTTGAGCATGGTCGGAAGTTGGTCGGAGAAGACGGTGGCGTTGGCCACCGTCTGGTCTCCAGATTCAATCAGGAGCGTCCATCTCTATTTCCAGATTGAATCTCATACATCCAATGTTATGACTTCTTTAATGGCTCAGTGTGATGCATTTGACTCGCGTGTAGGGTGAACGTGCGCTTCTTGGCCGCGTGATGATCCACGTCAATTAATGAGAGATCATCCAATGGCTCACGCTTTTTCTCTTTTTCTATTTTCTGATTTTATTTTCCTTTTATTATTTTAATTCCATTTCACTTTAAAAATTCATATCTCTCTCATTATTGGCCCAAAAATTATGGGACCAATTTCATTCTTCTCCTTTTAATTTCTACTTTTTAAAAATGATTTTTAATATTTTTTATTTTATCATTCGATATTTTTTAGTAATTTTCTCTTTTCTGGTTATTTTTAATTCATTTAAAATAGTTTTTGATATTCAAAAAATACAAAAATATTTTTCCAACCTCTTTGAATGATGATAGATCTATGAAAAATATTCTCATCAATTTGTTAATTGATTTGAGATTTATTTGAGATTTTAGTTCAATTAGGTTATTTTTTATGCATTTTTAATTGATTTAAAATAGTTCCTGACTTTTAAAAATGCTGAAATTTTTTTGTCAAACTTTGTTTGACCTTGTTGAACTTGGGATAATTCACTTGAACTTTTCAAAGTTGATTTGAAGTGAGTTTGAAGTTTGAACTTTCTTTATTAGTTTTATTCAAGTTTTATTTTAATATTAAAAAATGCCAAAAATATTTTATTTGTTTCTTGACTTCTAATTCTCATCTGTTTTCTATTGTTTGACCTTGATCTTCTCTATCTTTGGTCAATGCTTGTTGATTAATACATATCATTTCCATTAATGCACTTTAATTCTTCATCTTCTTCTTTTTTTTTTCTTTTTTTTGATCAATGAGTTAAAGATTGGTGGTTAGCATTGATACATGGAGGTTTAATCTTCCTTGATTCAAATCTAATTCATCTTAATCATGGATCAAGTGAATGGCTTTGCATTAAGAATAGATTGCTTCCTAAATCATGCAAAGAACCTAAATCAATACAAGATCATTTCTCATCTTCTTTTTGGTATGGCAAGTTGTTGGAGTTTGATTCACTAATCAAGACCTCTAAGTTGTGTTGTTGCCTACATTATTATTGACCGGCCTCAGATAGTTGTGACTTCTACATAAGTCCAATTACGATTGCTTAACATAGCGCTAAATTTGCCTTATGGCACACTAATTCTAACACTAACCATTAACCATTAACATTTAATTCTTGCTCTTTACATTTATGCAATTTACTATTCTTGTACATATTATTCATTTGCTTTTTCTCTTTGCTCACTTGAGCACATGTTTATGTTAATGCAATTTGCCTTTTGCTCACTTGAGTACATAATTGTGTATATATTGTTGTGCTTGTGTTTTGTTTTGATTGTTGTGGACCAAATGCAAAGAAATGGACAAATGGACTTAGTTTCTAGGACATCCCCTATGCAAAATTGGAGTAAAAGGACCTTAATGTTGAAGATGGATTAGAAGGACCAAACCTCTAAACTCACTCTTGTCCATTCTTGATTTACTTCATAGAATTCTTTGATGTGTGTGCTTTTGTGCTAGGGGATCCTATGAAAGTTCAAATTGAAGAACCATTACCATGTTCATCCAAAGTGAAAGATACAAGAGACATTGAGGATCTTCTAAGAGCTTATTTGATTATGTTGATTGCTTGAGCTTACATTTATTTTGCTTGCATATTCCAAAGGATGGGAGCTACTTGGATCATCAATATGATCTCAAGAGAGGAACTCCATTTGTGGTCTTGTTTCTTACCCCTCATCTCTTGTATGATTACGACTTTAGCCATTCTTCTTCTTCCCTCCACTCTAACCTAAGCCAAATTTTTTGCGCAAACATTTAACACCTCTTTTCAAACATTAGAAACCTAAGCTCTATGCTTTTGATTTTCAAACCCTCTTTTCATAACACTTATTTTGAATTGAACTTTTAAGTCAACTTTGACCGTATTTTGTACATACTTTTCATTGGTAAATATAACTCATTCAAATACTTTTTGTGGTTTCAATGGCCACTCTCTTAATAAAAACTTTTTCATAACCTTTAGCTATTAGGTTTGAGTTATCCTTGAGGTAGATGTAATACTCACCTATATCCTTAGTGATGGACAATGAGTCTTCCATGCTTATTATAGGGTTAACCCCTCACTAGCATGTTGAAGCTATCCTCACATGGTGGATTTGTGGTTTTGGGTTGAGTTTTCTCCCTTGGATAGCAAAAGACCTTAAGGATTTTGGACCAATTAATTCACTAACTTGTTTTGATATTTTTACCCCGAACTACGAGGTTTTGATCCTACCTTTTTAAGATGGTACGTAGGCAATGAGTTTATCCATCCAAACACACAAAAAATGTAAATAACTTGTATATTCTCTTCTCATCTCTTCAATCATGTTTGCACAAATAAATTTTCGAAAAATACCAACCTTACAACAAATATGAAAAGGGATCCCTAGGAGTATCTAGGATGTTTTTGGGTGCTTAAAACCTTCCCATTGCATAACCAACCCCCTTACCCCGATCTCTGACATTTTTACTAGTTTTTGATTCGACAAAACTTTTAGGTTTTTGTTCGCTTTCTAACCATTCCTTTGGATAAATAGAAGTGCGGTGACGACTCGACTTGTATGGTTTACCTTAGACTTAGTCAATATCTATAATGGTAACGAATACCCCGCTACACTTGGCTCTCGCAGTCTCATTTTGAACTTAAAAGTAATTTTTGAATATAAATAAAGTCTAATTAATCTTAAAGCGCTCTCGCTGTGTGTAGGATTAATGCCTAGTTTCAGCTATCTGGATAAAATCTCAAACTCTCGTTCTTGTTGACCGTAACCTTAGTTTGCTTTGTCCTCTCGTACGAAAAACAATTTGATTAAAATAAGAAAATAAAACCGGAAAAATAAGTTTTATAAAAACTAACACCAATTATTTATTGAATCTCGTCGTTTAGACGATCTTTACATACCGATACCTAAGGGTTTAGCCGAACATGGATCTGGTAATAGACATGGTATTTGGGAAATTAAACATGCAATAAGGCATAAATAAATAAAACAGTAATCAAAATAAAACCTGGATTGCGAATTAAGAACTGGAACTGAATCTTGATTCTTTGATTAAAATAATTCCGGCAGGCTTTGACAATGAATAATCCTTACAATTGAATCCCAAATGCGTAAATAATAAATCACAATAGTCCCCAATATGGAGAAACTATCACTTTTACAAAGTAAGAAAACTGCCTAGAAAACTAAAAGAAAATAAATGCTGGAAAAAAAATCGTCGCTTGAAAATAGGAAGAAGAGAGAGATACGTGCGAGTCTGAGAGGTCTCCTTTTATATACTTTTCACAATCCCTAAGTTATAGCAAGGTGGATAGATTCGTGGCTAAAAAGGTGGAGAAAAAGATGGAAGACTAGGTTGTGGCGGTTGCCACAACCCTAGCCTTTGAATGAGTGGCGAGCGCCACCTTTTTAGCAACTGAACGCCACTTCTTAAGGCTTGGTGGCGAGCGCCACCTATTCCTTGGGCCAATGTGGCGGGCGTCACACTCCCTAGATAATGGGTGCCACAAGCCCATTTGCTTTGGTGGCCCATTATCTCTATAAAAGCTTCATTTTCTTCTCTTTTTCTTTCCTTTTTGCTATTTTCCATTTTGCTTGCGGTAAACCTTTTAATCGATAAATACCTGTAATAAACATAAGATACTGCGTAATAATAAGTGTTAATCAAGTAAAAAGCAATGCATATGGAGCCAAAAATACGATATGTTTTCGTGTTATCAATAAACTCAAACAAGACAAAATCCATGTAAAACACTGTGTCTCCGACCAACAAAAATAGGCCTTAGTCCTTGTTGGGAAAAATCAACTTTCTAAGAAGATTAGATTTTAATCAGAGTGGTAATACGAAAGTATTCTCATCATTACTTCGGTTAAAGAAAGAAGAAGGTTTCAGGTGGGATCCAAAACAACAACATGATTTTGATGAGATTAAGAGGTACATGTCGAAGCCTTCAATGGTGTTACCTGCCATGAGGAACAAAGCTATGAAGTTATACATTATTGCATTTAAGTCAATAATTGGGAGTATGTTAGCCCAAGAAGATGATGATGGCATCGAAAGAGACATATATTATTTAAGTCGAATCATTAATGATGTTGAGACTAGATACACTATGGTAGAAAAGTTGTGTTTATCATTACATTTTTCTTGTACCAAAATCAAGCATTATATAAAATCTTCAGATGTGTTTGTTTATTCATACTTCGTCATAATTAAACACATGTTGTCGAAACCAATTTTACATAGTAGAGTTGGAAAATGGGCATTATCCCTAACTCAATACTCTTTAACTTATGTGCCCTTAAAGGCCAGATTATTGTTGACTTCATCGTAGATCATGCAGTAACAGAAATAGCACAGAAATATGTCGAGTTCTCGGCATGGAAACTATATTTTGATGGTTCTACTCATTCCAAAGGAATAGGCATGGGGATCTTCATCATGTCCTCGGAAGGAACTCCTACTAAGTATAAGTTCAAGATCAACGACCATTGTTCCAACAATGAGGTTGAATATTAAGCCTTGATCACAGGTTTTACAATATTATTAGACTTGGGGAAACCAAAGTCGAAATCAAGGGTGACTCTAAACTGATAATCAAACAGTTAACAAGATAACACAAATTCATTAAGGATAACTTGTTAATCTAATTCGTCAAGGAAAGTTCAATGCTTAAAAGATTTGAAACTATGGATATTGAACATGTACCACAAATAAAACTCAAGAGGCCAAGGATTTCAAGTAGCCTCAAGCTACAAAGTAGCGAAAAGAAAGTTAAAGAACTCGATTGAAGTAAAAGACAAATTGGTATCGACTAGCGTCATCCGATCAGAGTTGTTAACACCAAAACTAGTGGGGGAGGGGGAACTAATACCTGGAAACTTTGAACTTTTTGCCATCAATAACCTAGCAAATGACGATTGTCGAAGGGAAATTATCGAGTTCTTTAAAAACCCAACAAGAACAGATCAAAAAACAAAATACAGGGCACTAAGTTATATCATTATTGGGAACGAGTTGTTCAAAAAGACTCCACAAAAGGTGTTGCTCAAGTGAATTAGTGAGAGCAAAGCTTACTTGGCAATTTTTTGACATGCAGCGGATTATGTGGCGCTCACTAAGCAGGCCACAAAATGAAGTGGTTATTGTGATGACAGGGGGTGTATTGGCCCACCATGTTGAAGGATTTCATTGAGATTGCTCGAGGATGTCAGGAGTCTTATAAAAATGGATGAATACAACATGTATCAGCCAGTGAATTGCATTTGATCATCAAGAGTTGGCCATTCAGGGAATGGGAATTACATCTAATAGGTAAGATCAAACTTGTGTCTTCTAAAAGCCATAGATATGTCCTAGTGGACATTGATTACTTTACAAAATGGGTCGAGGAAGTGCTTCTAAATAACGTCGACCAAGATACGGTGGTTGACTTCATACATATTCATATCATGTGTAGATATGAAACTTATGAAACCATAACAACGTGCTAAGGTTTAATGTTCATCGGCAAGAAAGTAATGGAATTCTTCACAGAGACGGGAATCAAATTCTTGACCCCTTATTATACAGAAGCTAATGGCCAAGTAGGAGTTGCGAACAAAGTTGTCATAAGTTTAATAAAAAAATCACCCAAGAAGTTGGCATACAACTTTGAATCAAGCACTTTGGGCTTGCAGAACTTCGCCTAAAGAGGCCACTAAGTCCACGCCTTTTTAACTGACGTTTGGCCACGATACAGTTTGTCATACCCCAAAAATTACCCATCAACTTTCCTAAAAAAAAAAAAAAAAAAAAAAACGAAAAAAAAAAAAAAAAAAAAAAAAAAAAGAGAATTTTTTTTAATTAATTAATTAATTAATTAATTAAATAATTAAAATAAATAAATAAATAAAATATAACAAATTATTTTGGACTTGGGTCTCCCTCATTCCAAGCCCATTACCCACGAAATTAGTCTATAAATACTGAAGTTTCAGTAGGGGGAGTTAGACTTGGAGTTACACTGGGAGATTCACTGGAGAAAGAAGGAAGAGAAGCAAAACACTCTGAGGTTTCCTTGGAACAAAACCTTGAGGAAAAAGAAAGAAAGAGAACAGAGAAGGACGGATAGAAACTTTGGCATAGGAACCCTGCCTACCCGGAGAATTCAGAGTAAAGAAACCCTGAAGGCAGCCCATCTGCACCGAAGCCATCGCCGTCCAATTCCCGCTGCCTAACTTATTCCGATACTACAAGTGGTCAATCCCTTCAACCTTGAATTGGCAAACAGGTTTGCGTATCTCTATTGTTTATACTTTCAATTGGTCATATCTACATATATAATGCATCATGATTAAATGTTGATATATAATTTGCTTTCGTATGGGAATTTAAATATGCCTGAATACCCTGAATGTTTGATCATGTTATTCCTGTGATAAAATGCCATAAAATTCAAAGTTCCTAACGTGGGGCTGTTTTCAAATTCAAAATCCGTGGCCGCTCGCTAGCACATCGCTAGGCGAGCCTGGGGCGAGTATTCGCCTGGCCTTCGCTAGGCGAGGCAGAGGCGAACGAGACAGTAGTTGACTTTTCTATTCCTTTTTTTTTTATGTTTTATCATAGCCATGCATTATTCATCCTATCCTATTTATTGTTGTGATATTTCTCCGGTGTAATCTTCGATTGCACCCTGATTTGGTGTTCTGACATGTTTCTTTTTTTTTTTAGTTTCGTAAAGGTTCACATATCCCAGGAAAAGGTTATTGGCTAGGTATTCCACTTTATTTGTGGGATACCCTTGTGGAGTTTCACCCTAAATTAATTTTTAATGTATTAATTTCTAATGTATTAATTTTTTAATATATTATTTTTAATAATTTTAATGTGGAGTTTCATCCTAATTATATAATTAATTGTAAAACTTTGCCTTTGAATAAGTGATCTTGGACCTCTCTTTGTTGCCTTACGATTACGATATTACGGTCATGTCCCGCGAACGTGGGGATACCCTTAGCAAAGACCCTTCGGTTAAATCATCATAAAATAAATTATAGTCCCTCGGATGTTGCCTTCGAATATACAACTTTGTCCCTCGATGACCCTCCGATGTTGCCTACGGTTAAAAGATGATAGTCCCTTCGAATGCTAAGGTATCCTCGTAACTGTTGCCTTCAATGACCAATCGATGACCCTACGATGACCCTTTTACATCCAAAGGATAAAACTACTTATTTCTCAATAATAAGGACAGTTTTACCCTCATAAGGATAGGAAATACTCATAAAGACCTTGGGTCGGTATAACTCTTAATTGCTGGCTCACAACCTAAAACATTTTTTCACACCTCACACCTTTCAAAATACCTTCAGAAAATCACCACTTGGTATACATTCATACTAGAATCATTACCGAGTTATATTTTTCTAAACAATTTTCAAAACTAAACGAGATAATCACTTTGTATACATTCATACAAGAATCATTACAAAGTTAAATTCTCTTTTCAAAACAATTTTTCTAAACAATTCACAAACACTTTTTTTCAGACAAAAATAATATAAGTGATCGAGCAATTAAGAGCCCATGGATAAACCATGGATACAAAGGGTGCTAACACCTTCCCTTTGTATAATGTACCTCCCGAACCCAAAATCTAAATTAAGGTTTTTCCTGTTCTTTTCCACCTTTCCTTATTGGATAAAAGAAAAGTCGGTGGCGACTCTTGCTAACCGCGACATTGCGATTAAAACCACAAAAAGTCCAGTTCACCGTATGACAGAACTGGCGACTCTGCTGGGGACCTTAAAAAGAGAGGTTACCTTAAAAACAAGATCACTTATTCAATTTGTCTGATTTATTTTTAAGGGATTGCTTGGGTATGTTATGCTTGAGTGAAAGATCCTACACCAGGATCTAGTGTACCTTAGGTAAGTAGCAAGAGATCATCGCGACTGTCCGGCGTATACTGGAATGGTCAAAATGATGGCTACGGTTAATGTGGCACTTTGGATGTCCTGATGTTCCTCATGTTAGTTGAGGAAATATTTGGCATTCGCGTGGTGTCATAAAAGCATTAACCAGACCTTTAGAACCCTAATTGACTCATCCTGGCCATTAGAAAGTAGTGAGATAACTGGCTTCGGTTCCGACTGGAGTTGGTTGAGACTCGATACTACACTCTTTGAGATTGGACTTTAGGGAAGCTTCGGTCAACCACTTGGTGTTGCACTGAAGTGGACTTAAGGAAAGGTCAATGATTTGAGATCCTTCTAGAACCCGGTTACTATTCTAAGACAGGTTGAACCAACCAAACTTCAGTGGGGAGGGTATTTACCTATGGAACTCACGCAAGCCTTAAAACCTAGGAATGATTGTTGTGTGACTTGCTTGTGCTTGTTATTTATCTAACAACATAACATCATAACATCATAACATCATGGCATTGTACTAACCATTTCAAGGATTTAGGGATTTAACTCTGCTAAAAAAAAACAAAAACAAAAGCAAAAACAAAAGAGAAAAGAAAAAAAAAGCTCTTTTTGTTAGTTTATGCAAAGTTAAATCCCGAAAGTCCTTGAAAACATTTCATACATTGCATTGCATCGCATAACAGGTATTCTAAAGGATCAGTGTTCTCACGATTTTCCTATCAAACAGATTCCAGCAGATTCAAACAGATTGAACAATGGCTCTCGAACAAACTGTCAAAGATCTCCAGGCCCAGAATGCTCAATTCCAGGAAATGATGTTGAGCTTATCTAAGGGGCAGGAAGAACTGAAAGCTCTTTTGATGGAGAAGAAGAAGGACCAGAAACCTGTGGGTTACATCAACCCGGGGAGAAGGCTTAAGGGACAGGTTACAGGAGTCAAGATTAGAATTCCGAAGGATTCAGAAGAAGAGACCGAGAATGATTCGGAAGATGAGAATCCTAATCTCGTCAATTCTGAGGACGACGATGAAGATTATGAACATGAACAGTACTCTCCGAAGGATGATAAGTACAAGTTGCTGGAAGAACGTATGCTAGCTATGGAGGGGCAGAAAGTGCCCGGTCTGGATTTCGAAAACTTGGGTCTGGTCTCTGATGTGGTCATTCCCCGCAAATTCAAGGTTCCCATTTTCACTAAGTATGATGGTGCCTCTTGTCCTCAGATGCATCTAAGGGCTTATGTGAGAAAGATTCAGCCGCACACTACTGATAAGAAACTGTGGATCCATTTCTTCCAAGAGAGTCTGTCTGGCACACAGTTAGAGTGGTATTATCAGCTTGAGAGCTCTAACATCCGCACATGGACTGATTTAGCAACAGCTTTCTACAAGCACTACCAGTATAATTCTGAGTTAGCGCCTACTCGGCTACAGCTACAAAATATGACTATGGGCTCTAAAGAAAGTTTCAAAGAATATGCTCAAAAGTGGAGAGATTTGGCTGGCAGAGTCAAACCCCCTATGACTGATCGAGAGTTAGTGGACATGTTCATGGGTACACTGACTGGCCCATTCTACAGCCATCTACTGGGAAGTTCCTCGTCAGGTTTCACTGAACTTATCTTGACAGGTGAACGGGTTGAAAGCGGCATTCGAAGTGGAAAGATACAGGCAGCTACTTCTGCAAGCACCAAAAAGTCCTATCAGGGAAAGAATGAATCAAATGCTGTGTACAGTGAGAGGAAGCATAACAAGAAGAATCGTGACCATACTATTGGGGCAGTTACAATTGCCGCACCGCCATCTCAGAACTTCCAACACAGACAAGACAGGTCGAGAAGACAGTTTACCAAGATCAATATGACTTTAACCCAAGCACTGCAGAGTATGTTAAAGGCCAATTTGATTACCCTCAGAGGCCCTCCTGCAAATCCCAACACTACTTCTCCTCGTTATAATCCCAACGCCAGGTGTGCCTATCACTCCGATAGCCCCGGGCATGATACGAATGATTGCTGGTTGTTGAAGAACAAGATTCAGGATATGATCGACGCTGGAGAAATTGAATTTGATCCTCCGGCGACCCCCAATGTCATCACAGCACCTATGCCTAATCATGACCAGAATGTTAATGTTGTGGACGACAATTCTCACATTACTGACGTTGCTGATTTAGCATCTCCTCTCCTGATCGTTAAGAAGAATTTATTGCAAGCTGGTTTATTTCCAGGTTGTGCTGAAGATTGCGATCTCTGTGTACTCCGACCCAATGATTGTTTGAAGTTGAAGAACGGCATTCAACGACTGATGGATGATCGTACAATTCTATTTGAAAGGGTTCCTAAGGTGGACAACTCTATTGAAGAGGTATCTGTGATTGCTAGGTCCAAAGCTCCAGTGAAGATTACCGCTACTAGAGTGCCTGTGAAGATTACCGCTGAGCCCAAAGTGGCTCCCCTGATTATTACCGCACCTGGCCCCGTGCCATATTCCTCCAGCAAAGCTATTTCGTGGAACTATGGAGGCGACGTTTACATCCATGGCATAAAGCAAGTTGGTAGTTCTGCTAATCCTAATGATATTGTGGGGACTAGTAAAGTTCCTCGAAGTGGAAGGATCTGCTCCCCAGAAATCTCACCTCCCGCTCCCGAAATTCGAGGAAAAAGACCAGTCAATCCTCCTCAGTCAGAGACATCGGTCGAAGTCACTTCTGAAGATGTTGCCAAACAGGAAATGGAAGAGATGCTGAAAATCATCTGTAAGAGCGATTTTGATGTAGTAGAACAATTGGGGCATACTCCGTCTAAAATCTCAATGTTGTCCTTGTTATTATCCTCTGAATCCCATGCCAATGCATTGATGAAATTCTTGAAGACCGCTCATGTGCCTCAAGAAACATCCGTCGATCAATTCGAACATTATGTTGCTAATTTGACTGTTGACAATGGCCTAGGCTTTTCCGATGCTGACCTGACGCCAGCAGGAAAGAATCACAATAAAGCTCTGCATATCTCCATCGAGTGTGAGGGGATCACCCTGGCTCACGTGTTGATCGACAACGGCTCTTCCTTGAATGTGCTCCCGAAAGCTGTACTCGATAAATTTGACTACAAAGGCATTGAACTGAAACCTAGTGATGTTGTGGTGCGTGCTTACGATGGTGCGAAGAGTGTTGTCTATGGTGAAGTGGTTCTCCCTATCAAGATAGGACCTCAAGTCTTCAACACTACCTTTCACGTGATGGACATTCGTCCCGCCTACTCCTGCTTGTTGGGGCGCCCTTGGATCCATGGGGCAGGTGCGGTAGCTTCGTCGCTTCATCAAAAGCTGAAGTATCCAATAGCAGGCATGGTTGTCACTGTATGTGGAGAAGAAGAGTATATTGTCGGTAGTGTGCAAGCCTTCAAATACGTCGAGATGGATGGTGAATTCTTTGAGACTCCTCCTCAGTCATTTGAAGTGGTTCCTCCACCCAGTCCTGTCCTTAAGCCAACTCCCCTTGTGCCCAAGGTTGTTCGTGCTCCCCCTGTCATGATCTCTCTGAAAGATGCTCAAGCCGCGATTGAAAATGGCGATCGTGCTGGTTGGGGTCAACTGATCAATGTACCGTACAAGTCTGATAAAGCTGGCCTGGGGTTTAACTCTGGAAAGATAGTCAAAAATCAGATTAATGCTATGGAAGATGCTGATAGTGATTGCGACTTGGATAGCTGGATTTTCCCAACAATTGGTGACGGACTCAACAATTGGAAGACTGAAGACATTATCCCGATTTCCTTTAGTCAGGAGTAATTGTTATTGTTTATTCTAGAATTGCAAATTTTAATTTTCTTTTACAATCAAACTTCTTAAAGCATTGTGTCTATGCCCGAGGCACAATGGCTAATTTGTTAGGGGTTTTGTCATTTTCATAAGCATATTTATATTCAATAAATCAATGGACGTTTTGCATTCAAATATTGCGCTCTTTGTCTTTCCTATTATCTTTCAAACAAGCTATGTTTTCTTACACACACGCACGTAACGAATTGCAGATCCCTATCCGCTCTGGATCCTGTTGATAATAGTTCTACTACTGTTCATTATGACTTTGAAAATCCGATCTACCGAGCCGAAGATGGAAGTGAGGAAGATTGTGAAGTACCTGAAGAACTTGCCAGACTGTTACTACAAGAAGAAAGGACTATACAGCCGCATGAGGAGTCAGTTGAGACTGTAAATCTGGGTACCGAGGTGGACAAGAGAGAAGTCAAAATAGGAGCAGGCTTGGAAAGCAGTATCAAGGAAAGATTGATTCAGATGCTACATGACTATGTGGAGATTTTTGCTTGGTCTTACGAAGACATGCCAGGGCTGGATACCGATATAGTAGTGCATCGTTTGCCGACGAAGGAAGATTGTCGTCCTGTTAAGCAAAAGGTTCGTCGCATGCGTCCTGAAATGTCCGAGAAAATCAAGGCCGAAGTCATGAAACAATTCGATGCTGGTTTTCTGGCGGTTACTTCTTATCCTCAATGGGTTGCTAATGTGGTACCAGTGCCAAAGAAGGATGGTAAGGTGCGAATGTGTGTGGATTACAGAGATTTGAATAGAGCGAGTCCCAAGGATGATTTCCCACTGCCACACATTGATGTTCTGGTAGACAACACCGCTCAACACAAGGTATTCTCCTTCATGGATGGATTCTCGGGTTATAACCAGATCAAAATGGCACCTGAGGACATGGAGAAGACTACGTTTGTGACGCAATGGGGCACCTTCTGTTATAAAGTAATGCCGTTTGGTTTAAAGAACGCAGGAGCAACGTACCAGCGTGCTATGGTGGTTTTGTTCCATGACATGATCCATCATGAAATAGAAGTATATGTGGACGATATGATAGCCAGGTCTCATACTGAAGAAGAACATCTCGATCATTTATACAAACTGTTTGAGAGGCTGAAGAAATACAAGTTGAGATTGAACCCGAACAAATGCACCTTTGGAGTAAGATCCGGTAAACTCTTGGGCTTTATTGTCAGTGGTAAAGGTATTGAGGTTGACCCGGCCAAGGTGAGAGCTATTCAAGAGATGCCAGTTCCCCGTACGGATAAAGAAGTCAGAGGTTTCTTGGGACGTTTGAATTACATTGCCCGATTTATTTCCCATTTGACCGCTACTTGCAAACCCATCTTCAAGTTACTGAGGAAAAATCAAGAGATGATATGGAATGATGAATGTCAAGAAGCTTTCGACAAAATCAAGAAGTACCTCCAAGAACCTCCAATTCTGGTGCCACCAGTTGAGGGAAGACCTCTAATCATGTATTTAACCGTTTTAGAAAACTCAATGGGGTGCGTGTTGGGACAACATGACGAGTCCGGTCGAAAAGAGTATGCCATATACTACCTTAGCAAAAAGTTTACCGACTGTGAAACAAGATACTCACTGCTCGAGAAAACTTGCTGTACTTTGGCCTGGGCTGCTCGCCGACTAAGACAGTATATGTTGAATCACACCACTTTGTTGATTTCTAAGATGGATCCTATCAAATACATATTTGAGAAACCCGCCCTCTCGGGAAGAATAGCAAGATGGCAGATGATTTTAACAGAGTATGATATCCAGTATACCACCCAAAAAGCAATCAAAGGAAGCGTGCTAGCTGATCATTTGGCTCATCAGGCCGTGAATGATTATCAGTCTATGAATTTTGAGTTCCCAGATGAGGATGTCATGCTTGTTACTGATTATGAAGAACCTGGACCGAATGAAGGACCCGAAGTGGGATCCCGATGGACTATGGTTTTTGATGGATCGTCTAACGCATTGGGCAACGGTATTGGCGTCGTGATCATTTCCCCCAAGGGTGGCCATACGCCTTTCACCGCTAGACTATGTTTTGAGTGTACCAACAATATGGCTGAGTATGAAGCATGTATTTTGGGACTCAGAGCTGCTATAGACCTGAGAATCAAGTTTTTGAGGGTGTATGGAGACTCAGCCTTAGTAATCAGTCAGGTCAAAGGAGAATGGGACACTAAACATCCGAACCTCATCCCCTATCGAGAGCAGGTGTTGACATTAATCCCATACTTTGAAGAGATCACATTCGAACATATTCCCCGAGAGGAGAACCAGTTGGCAGACGCATTGGCTACCATGTCATCTATGTTCAGAGTCAGATGGGACAATGAAGCTCCCCGGATTACCATTGAACGACTAGACGAACCAGCATATTGTTATGAACTTAACGCTGATGAAGTAGAAGAGAAGCCTTGGTACCACGAGATAAAAAGATATTTAGAAGCTCAAGAATACCCTGAAGGGACATCCATCAATGACAGGAAATTTCTGAGGAAGTTCTCCGCTAAATTCTTTTTGAGTAATGGAATATTGTACAAACGTAACCATGATTCGACTTTGCTTCGCTGTGTGGATAGAAAGGAATCAGAGAAGATTATGGAAGACATGCACGACGGTATCTTTGGGACTCATTCTAGTGGACATACAATGGCCAAGAAGATTCTGAGGTCAGGGTATTATTGGTCTACCATGGAAACTGATTGCCACCATCACTCCAGAACTTGTCATAAGTGCCAGATCTATGCGGATAAAGTACATGTGCCCCTGCTCCATTAAACGTGTTGACCGCGCCGTGGCCCTTTGCAATGTGGGGCATTGATGTGATTGGCGAAATTAAACCTACCGCCTCTAATGGACATCGTTTCATCCTTGTTGCTATTGATTACTTCACAAAGTGGGTGGAGGCAGCCTCATTTGCTTCTGTTACTAAGAATGTGGTGGCACGATTCATCAAGAACAGCCTCATCTGCCGATACGGCGTCCCTGAGAGGATTATCACTGACAATGGCACTAATTTGAACAACAAGATGATTACTGAACTCTGCACGCAGTTCAAAATAAAACACCATAACTCTTCTCCGTACCGGCCAAAGATGAACGGCGCTGTAGAAGCGGCTAATAAGAATATTAAGAAGATTATACAAAAGATGACGGTAACATACAAAGACTGGCATGAGATGTTACCATTTGCTCTTCATGGTTATCGTACTTCGGTACGAACTTCGACAGGGGCAACTCCTTTCTCTTTAGTCTACGGAATGGAAGCCGTTTTACCAGTAGAGGTTCAGATTCCCTCTCTAAGGATCATGAAAGAGGCGGGCTTAGACGAAGACGAATGGATTCGGACTCGACTCGATCAGATAAATTTGATGGATGAGAAGAGACTTGCGGCTGTATGTCACGGGCAGATATATCAGAAGCGCATGACCAGGGCATTCAACAAAAAGGTCAAGAGACAAGTGTATCAAATTGGCGACTTGGTAATCAAACGCATCATCCTACCACAAACTGACCCCAGAGGCAAACGGACTCCCACATACGAAGGGCCATTTGTAGTTAAGAAGGTATTCTCAGGTGGAGCCATGATACTCGCTACAATGGATGGTGAAGACTTCCCACATCCCGTGAGCGCGGACATAGTTAAAAAATACTACGCATAAAAGAGACCCGCTAGATCGACGTATCTAGGCAAAAGTAAGGGCATCCCGGCAAACCAAAAGGGTTCGGGCAAAAATTAGGGATATATAAAAAAAATGTACACCCGGCAAGTCGAAAACCTGAAAAGGCGGCTTGGGCAAAAAAGGGTATCCTGGTAAACTGAAAACCTGAAAAGGCGGTCCAGGCAAAAATTAGGGATTAAAGCGTATGACTATGTCCCGTTCTTAGTCAACTTCATCCAAGTTCAAGGGACTGAACAAGCCAATCACTTCCATCCGACAGCAGGGGATGAGATGCTTGAAGACATAATGACAGTAGTAGACTTAAAATCAATAGGACTTCTTCCACATAGCTTTCTCTTTGTTTTCGACAATTTCCTCTTACTAGGATTTCTGTCTCCTTGTACACAAATTGCCTGTTTATAGGCCTTCTTTCAAAATCAATACAACCTTCTTTCAAAAGATGCTTTTGTTTTTTCTTTTTCTGTTTTGTTTGCGTAAACGTCCATTGATTTAATTTGAATTAATATATGCATTTGAATATGACCAATGTTTACCAAAATACATGCATAGAATAACAATAGCAATTACTACAAGACTTCAGGATCGAGGAATAGGTCTAACCATGCTTCCAATGAATCCGCTACCAATTCTCTTCCCCAGCAAGCCTATTTTTCCCAGAAGAAATTGGCAGTATTCCCCGGCACAGCCAGCTATTCCCCAACAGAGGTCGGCATCGCCAGACAGGCTGATCATCTCATCCATCTCCAGCCCGACTCTGCTGAATATTTCCACCATCAGACAGAAATCAAGCATCCCCAGCCGAGAAAGGGTCATCGACACAAATGTCTCAAATCAGTAGATGGGGATTTATTTTCCCCAGTAGAGTCCCCAAGCAGAACTTCTCATACGCATAGCTCATTCATTACATCCTTTCACAGCATACGCATGCATACAACATTCACATTTATTTTAGCATAACACGAAACATCTCATGCATCATGACATAGCATGAAGCTAACTTTTCTTTGCAGGTTATTTATCCTCCCGATATAGTCAAAATAAAAGGTTCATTCAGACAGACACCTTTATCAATCACATTCAAGATTCAGATACATATTTCAAATACAGTTCATGGGAACATTCATTCTGACAACACTTCGATATCCTCCTAATGATGGCATCTTTAAGCCCATCCCAGACATTTATTGCAAGTACAACATATACAGGTTATCAGATACAGCCTAACGTACGGTTCATTCTGATTCAGCCCAACATATGACTTCTTCAGCAACTCCAATGCGGTCTAACGTACGACCCATTTGGACCTTCAAATCCTCGGATACTGCCTAGCGTACGGTACGTTCAGGGGTGTAGTCTAGCGTACGACTACTTTCTTCTTCGGATACAGCCTAACGTACGACTCATTCTGCAACTCAGATACGATCTAGCGTACGATCCATTCTGAACTCCAGCAACTCCAACGCGGTCTAACGTACGACCCGTTTGGATCTTACAACCCTCAGATGCTACCTAACGTACGGTACATTTCTGAAGTGTAGTCTGGCGTACGACTACCGCTTTCATCATCAGATGCGGCCTAACAGACGACTCATTCTGCGACGGTCTAACGTACGACCCGTTCGGATGTCCATCCCCTCAGATGCTACCTAACATACGGTACATTTCTGAAGTGTAGTCTAACGTACGACTACCCCTTTCGTCATCAGATTCAGCCTAACGTACGACTCATTCTGCAACTCAGATACGATCTAGCGTATGGTCCATTCTGACCCTTTATCCCCAACAGCATATGACACACTCCGACTCCCCAGCGAAGTCGGCAGCCTAATGGATGACTCATTATACGGTCTAACGTACGACCCAGTGTGGCACCCATGTCTTCAAATTGGCCTAATATACGGCGCGATCTGAAGCTTTCGTCATCAAACCTCCCGGATGGCACCTTTAAGCCCATCTCCATCAAGACCAACTGTCGATTCTCAAGTGCAAATTTTTGGGGCATTCTAGTGTTCAATAATCTTCCACCTCCAGACCACGAATGGCGTACACACCATTCTAACTCTCTCGGTCCAAGAATATTGAACAGGGGCAGCTGTCATACCCCAAAAATTACCCATCATTTTTCCTAAAAAAAAAAAAAAAAAAAAAAAAAAAAAAAAAAAAAAGAGAATTTTTTTTTAATTAATTAATTAATTAATTAATTAATTAATTAATTAATTAATTAATTAATTAATTAATTAAATAATTAAAATAAATAAATAAATAAAATATAACAAATTATTTTGGACTTGGGTCTCCCTCATTCCAAGCCCATTACCCACGAAATTAGTCTATAAATACTGAAGTTTCAGTAGGGGGAGTTAGACTTGGAGTTACACTGGGAGATTCACTGGAGAAAGAAGGAAGAGAAGCAAAACACTCTGAGGTTTCCTTGGAACAAAACCTTGAGGAAAAAGAAAGAAAGAGAACAGAGAAGGACGGATAGAAACTTTGGCATAGGAACCCTGCCTACCCGGAGAATTCAGAGTAAAGAAACCCTGAAGGCAGCCCATCTGCACCGAAGCCATCGCCGTCCAATTCCCGCTGCCTAACTTATTCCGATACTACAAGTGGTCAATCCCTTCAACCTTGAATTGGCAAACAGGTTTGCGTATCTCTATTGTTTATACTTTCAATTGGCCATATCTACATATATAATGCATCATGATTAAATGTTGATATATAATTTGCTTTCGTATGGGAATTTAAATATGCCTGAATACCCTGAATGTTTGATCATGTTATTCCTGTGATAAAATGCCATAAAATTCAAAGTTCCTAACGTGGGGCTGTTTTCAAATTCAAAATCCGTGGCCGCTCGCTAGCACATCGCTAGGCGAGCCTGGGGCAAGTATTCGCCTGGCCTTCGCTAGGCGAGGCAGAGGCGAACGAGACAGTAGCTGACTTTTCTATTCCTTTTTTTTTATGTTTTATCATAGCCATGCATTATTCATCCTATCCTATTTATTGTTGTGATATTTCTCCGGTGTAATCTTCGATTACACCCTGATTTGGTGTTCTGACATGTTTCTTTTTTTTTTGAGTTTCGTAAAGGTTCACATATCCCAGGAAAAGGTTATTGGCTAGGTATTCCACTTTATTTGTGGGATACCCTTGTGGAGTTTCACCCTAAATTAATTTTTAATGTATTAATTTCTAATGTATTAATTTTTTAATATATTATTTTTAATAATTTTAATGTGGAGTTTCATCCTAATTATATAATTAATTGTAAAACTTTGCCTTTGAATAAGTGATCTTGGACCTCTCTTTGTTGCCTTACGATTACGATATTACGGTCATGTCCCGCGAACGTGGGGATACCCTTAGCAAAGACCCTTCGGTTAAATCATCATAAAATAAATTATAGTCCCTCGGATGTTGCCTTCGAATATACAACTTTGTCCCTCGATGACCCTCCGATGTTGCCTACGGTTAAAAGATGATAGTCCCTTCGAATGCTAAGGTATCCTCGTAACTGTTGCCTTCAATGACCAATCGATGACCCTACGATGACCCTTTTACATCCAAAGGATAAAACTACTTATTTCTCAATAATAAGGACAGTTTTACCCTCATAAGGATAGGAAATACTCATAAAGACCTTGGGTCGGTATAACTCTTAATTGCTGGCTCACAACCTAAAACATTTTTTCACACCTCACACCTTTCAAAATACCTTCAGAAAATCACCACTTGGTATACATTCATACTAGAATCATTACCGAGTTATATTTTTCTAAACAATTTTCAAAACTAAACGAGATAATCACTTTGTATACATTCATACAAGAATCATTACAAAGTTAAATTCTCTTTTCAAAACAATTTTTCTAAACAATTCACAAACACTTTTTTTCAGACAAAAATAATATAAGTGATCGAGCAATTAAGAGCCCATGGATAAACCATGGATACAAAGGGTGCTAACACCTTCCCTTTGTATAATGTACCTCCCGAACCCAAAATCTAAATTAAGGTTTTTCCTGTTCTTTTCCACCTTTCCTTATTGGATAAAAGAAAAGTCGGTGGCGACTCTTGCTAACCGCGACATTGCGATTAAAACCACAAAAAAGTCCAGTTCACCGTATGACACAGTTTTACCTTCAGAGATATGCTTACAGTCTGTAAGGATTCAAAGACAAAATGAAATCCCATCTAACCATTTGGAGTATGATGATGGATGAGTTGTTCAGCCTGAATGAAGAAAGGCTATTTTCCTTAGATGCCTTGATGGGGCAGAACAAGAAAATAGGTGAAACCTACAACCAAAAGGTTAAGTCGAAAATCTTCTTTGTTGGAGATTATATTTGGAAAGTTATACTTCATGTCGACAAAAAAGATAGGTCTTTGGGAAAATGGTCACCAAATTGGGAAGGATCTTTCAAAGTCAGCCAAGTGTTTCCTAATAATGCGTATGAGATTGAGGAATTAGGCCCTGATAATCGAATGCTACAAATAAATGGGAAATACTTAAAAAAAAATATATGCCTATGCTTTAGGAAATCGATATACCAAAAGGAAAATAATGCTCAAAATATCATTAATTTGACCTAAACGACAATATTATAAAAAGCGTAGAAAGCAGAAAATAATACAAGGCTAAAACCTGGGAGTACTATTACAAGAGACAACAAAAAAACGTATCACAAGTTTAAATAAATGGGATTTCAAATTACAGAGTTCATCTTTTCTCGTAACTCCTCAAAGCGGTTTTGGTATGGTGGAACTTTTGGTCGATCTGTTGGTCAAAGGCTTTCAATTTTTCTACTTCAGCTTCCAACTGCTTAGCAACCTTAAATTGTTCTAAGCCAGCATTAGAAGCCTCTTCTAGCTTATGTTCAATGGAATCCAGGTCAGGAGTTACCAGTTATTCCCTCTCCTTCTTTGCTGCTTCCAGTCTTAGCTGCAGCAAGTTCATCTTTTGGATCCAAGAGAGGATATCAGCATCCAGAGTAGCCAATTTATTCTTGGATTTAACTTTCTCCTCCAACCCAACAATGAGAGCTCAAGAATTGTAAACCAAGCTTCAATGTTCATGCAAAAAGTCCATCCTCAAGGCGATATAATTGTCGCTCTCCTTCTTTTTCCTCATAACTTGGACAACATGTTCGAGTAGGGGTTTGAGATCCAACATGATGTCAGAAATTGGGGCTTAGAACATCATGTCTGCTCAGATTTAACAACATCCCCTGAATCTCAAACAGGACAACAGGATCGTCCTTTACAGTTTAGAGGAAATCGATCTCTACCAGTTTAGATTCCAGTTGCCCAAACAGCTAGTTGTAGTTGTCAATTGGACCTGTTAGACTATGGCACGGATCTAGAAGGGGGGGTTGAATAGATCCCAATTAAAAACTTGAGTCGGCGCTACCAATTTAAAAGAAAATTGGTTTTAAAAATTGTTTTAAGTGCGGAAGCAGCCGAGGAAAATTTTAGTCTAAAACGAACCGTTATTGGAAAACCGGATATGCGTTAAGCTAATGGATTAGAGATAAAATGAAATAATAATCACTTCACTATTTGCACACTCAATTGATATATTTCACTAACTAGCAAGCCTAGTTCCAATGATCCAAAATACCAAATTAAATTGAGTGCAAACTTAAGACAACTTTGGCTTATGCAAATTCACAAACACTTGGTGTGCATACACTCCAAGAGATATTTGATTTGAGTAAGGAGTTCAAATTTATCTAGTACAATATACTATTGTACTTTGTATTCAAACAGCAGTTTTAGTTTCTTACTCAACTTATATCAACGTTTGGTAAAAATGCTTAAACTAATATCACTTAATTTTTAAGCTGAAAAGCACTTATGCAGAAAATTAAAGAAGACAGAGATTTGATGAGGCAGTTCCCCCGCCGTCCTCGCTTCGGGGTACGTCTGCCCTCAATTCTAAAAATAGAATTGAGATGATTAATTAGATATCACCTGTGAAATTTAATCGTTTATACAAGGATTGCAAAGCATGTAAACAACAGAACTTCCAATGTGTTGAATGATGCTTCCTATCCTTGCTCCTTGATTCAAGATGAATCAAGACCTTCGATCGTTGATGCTAGACCTCCGATTCCAGCCCCTTTGTTGAAGAATCTTCCGTTCTTCAAACCCTCGGCCCGGCTGATCTCAAACACAACGAGTCGAACCCGAATCCTTCACTTCAATGCCACCGAATCCGCTACTAGACTGATGAAGACTTCCTCTTCTCAATCACCTTCGCTCGGCTGAATATTAAAGACGATTCGTGCAAAAACCCCCAAACACAAACCCGCATTGGAGGACAAAACCCTAATGGTTTTATTCAAGAAAGAACCTGCCACAAGCTTCAACTCGAACCGGATTCTTCGATCACAGCTTCGAACCTTATCACCTTTAATCGATCACGAACGACATCAAAAGTAATTGTGTGCAGTTGATGTGTTGTGAAATGTTGAAGATGAAGATGATGAGTCTTGGACACCTTTTTCACTCTTTCTTGTTTCCTTGAACACTTGAACTCAGATTAGCAAATGTTGGTTAACAAAAGTGTTTTGACTTGTATATATAGTAACTGACAAACAAACCAAAAATAACAGACTTTCAAAACAGTGGAAATAACTCAGAAAACTGAGTTTACGCACGAGCGGTCGACCATAGGTCGGCGTGCGCTGAGCCATGAGTGATGCGCCGACCCCTATGGTCGACCCATGGTTCCATGCGCTGACCCAAGATAACTTCATTAAGCCATGCGCTGACTTCTGGTCGACTCAAGGAATTTTTGCGCTAACCCGTGAGTTGTGCGCCGACCCTTATGGTCGACGCAAAGAAGCATGCGCTGACCAATCTCAGTTCTGCTGAGCTTTGCGCTGACCCGTGAGCTTTGAGCTGACCCCTATGGTCGACTTAAGGCCTTCAAATCTGCATAAAACTGTGTTTTGTGATTTTCATGCATTTCGTCATGATCACACTTTGTCCACATATGTTTTTGATCATTATAATAGGTTTAGACAAACGTAGAAAAGGATATGGTGGGTAATGTGTTTCATTTGTTTGTAGACGTGCATGATGGTCTTTTGTCATCATCGAAACTTGCGATCGTATGTTGTCTGACTCTTTGTCTTTACATACTCCCCATTTTTGATGATGACAACCTGTATAAATCAACGTGACAAACAGCATGGGGTATTGACACATTTTCCACACTCCCCCTTTCTTTTATAATCTAAAGCTATCTGCAGAAAGCTACTGTTAGTTGTGGGCATTTTTGTCTGCCTGCTTTGTGCACTTTTCTCCCCCTTTGACAACATCAAAAAGAGAGAGACAGAGTGATTTTTCAAGATATCAAGGAAATTTCACAGGAAATAACATAAACAGATAATAATAACACATCAATGTCATTTCTGAGCAATAGTCATTTATAAAGAAAACAAGTAAAACATAGAAATACATTCAAAATAACAATCAAACTACATAATGCATGTGAATGTCTATGTCCTAGTGGCGGTGTCCTGGATGATAACAAATTCCCGGGTTTTTGTAAGGGTCAGCCAGAGATGAAAGGTATTCGGTGACACCGTTCAGATGCTTGAGACTCTCGTCGATTGACTTTTCCTGAAATTCAAATGAAGCCGAAAAGGTTGCAAACCGGTCATTCATGCTTGTAGAGAAGGAGTCGAGACGCTCATTTTGGGCTTGAAGTTGCTCGTTGATATGAGCATAGCGCTCATCTTGAGCTTGCATGAAGGACTGTTGAGCGATCTGCATATTGCGCATCATATCCAACAGTTCTGAAGAATCTGCTTGCTGTGGAGGGGACGGAGGAGATTCTTCCTCATCTTGGTAATACGGCTGGTAAAATTGACGTTGAGTTGACCAGCCCTTATGTTGCCATTCACCTCAGCCACCCCAGCGTGGAACATCTTCTTCATTTATATGCGACTGCTGAACCCAAGCCGAGCCGGAGTAGTCATGAGTGTCAACGGGTGGAGGACTATCATCTCCACCATTGTGATCAAAATCGTGCCTGGCTTCTTCTTCTTCATTTTCTTCTTCATCTTCTTGTTCTTCACTTTCATCACTGTCATCATCTGCAGGAACATTTGCTCTTCGAATAAACTTATACATTCTCCGCTCATTGCACCAAAGATATCCCATCATAGACATAGTTTTTGTGCTGAACTCTTTGTCAGATGAGATGGAAGTGTACGGGAAAGACGGATGATTAACGTTGGCTGCAGTCAGGACCTCTTGAATGAAGGATCCGTAGGCAAGAGCCGTTCCTCGTCCGGAGTCACGTAGCCCAAACATTCGACTGGCAATGTAGTACGGCCAGTTGATTTTTATCTTATTTTTCAGAATGTAAATCAGATGAACCTCGGCTGGTTCGACTCTGGAGAGTCCACCCTTCTTTGGTCGCAGGATTCGTGAGACAACCCACTGAAGAATCCTTTCTCCGGCTTTCAGCTTGCCGGCAGTGACAGTTCGTGGGAACGCGTCACTGTTCACAAACTGATCAGTATAGGGTCGTCTCAGCATGTTATTCAATGCACTCTTAAACTCATAGCCATCTATGTGGTGAGAGTCAGTTACCTCAGGTAGAGGGTTTCCAACATCATCAACAGACATATCAAAATATTGGTTCCAGATATTTGATTTAAGCGGTACCTTTGTCGGACCAATTCTAGAGTGAAACTTGTGCCCGCGAAAGTTGTCATGAAGGCCGGCATAGAACACTCGAACAAGGTCTTCACTGTATTTGGTATTACATTCCAAGAAGTTGATAAAGCCCTGATGCTGCAGCAGAGCCAGGACTTCAGGAAGGTGCATGCGTTCAGCGGTAAGTTTGTAGAACGCATGTTGTTGCACGATGCCTCTTTTGCTGATGTCTCTGTTGAAGACTTCGACACGAGCGGGTGGAACGAGTGATACAGCAGATATGGGTAGAGATGCGGCGGATGATTCTCGGGATCTCTTGCCGGAAGGTCTGCGTGATGAGGAAGCCATTTGAGCAAGTTTGAAATAGAGTGTTTGGGTATAGAGAGAAGGTTTAAGAAGGGTTTTGAGAGTGATTCTGCTAGGTAGAGGTTTCTCCCAATTTATAGTGGAAAGGTTAGGGTTTTGGGAAGATGGAAGATCAAGGAACAATAGCCACTAGGTAGATGCAAGTTACAAAGTAGTGGGTAGTTTGAAAGGTGATGGAATGTAAATGTACATTTAATGATGATTTTTGAATGGGAATGCATGAAAAACGATTTAAATTTTTCTGCAGAAAAAAACGAAATTTTCGAGCGATGCGTCGACCATAGCCCTGTATGCGTCGACGCATACTGTTTGGTTTTTGAGAAAATGCAGAAATTATTTTAGCTTGCGTCGACCATAGCCCTGCTGCGGTCGACTCATACAGTCCAAATTTCAATTTTTCACTATTTGCCACATGCGATGACAGGTTTGATGCATAATTAACACAACATACAGCAATAAACAACCAAAGAGAGAGATCATATATATATATATATATATATATATATATATATATATATATATATATATATATATATATATATATATATATATATATATATATATATAAACAATATCATTATGAGATATAACTATTGTAGTCATGAGATTTTGCAGAGAGAGAAAGAGAGGAACAGTATCACCTTAATGCCAGAGTGACTTAGTGAACGGTAGAATTGTGCTTACAACAACATAGATTTGTTAGAAGTACAGGATTAAAGTCTTATATGGAATAAGGTAAAACAGCAGACTATAGTGCCCGTTCCGAAATATCGAGAATGCCAAGTTCTCGACGGATATGAAAGAAAGGTTCAGTGGCTAGCGGCTTTGTGAAAATGTCCGCTAGTTGATTTTCAGTATTGACATGTTCAAACACAATGTCACCTTTCTCTACATGATCCCGAAGAAAGTGGTGTCGTATTTCGATATGTTTGGTGCGAGAATGTAGCACAGGATTCTTGGTTAGGTTAATGGCACTTGTATTGTCACAAAAAATGGGAATACGTTCAAGTTTGAGGTTAAAATCCAATAGTTGTTGCTTAATCCATAGGATTTGGGCACAACAACTACCGGCGGCAACGTATTCCGCTTCGGCGGTTGACAATGCAACAGAAACCTGTTTCTTGCTATGCCAACTGACCAAAGAGTTTGAAAATAAGTGACAAGTTCCACTGGTGCTCTTCCTATCCGATTTGCAACCGGCAAAGTCGGAATCGGAAAAACCTACCAATGAACAATCATTACCTTTGGAATACCATAGTCCATACTTCGGAGTACCGGATAGGTATCGAAGTATTCGTTTGACGGCTTTTAAATGGGATTCCTTGGGACATGATTGATATCTTGCGCACATGCATACGCTAAACATAATATCGGGACGAGAAGCAGTAAGATAAAGGAGTGAACCAATCATACCTCTATACCGTTTTACATCTACTTCCTTACCGTCTTCATCTTTGTTCAAGTTTGTACACGTAGGCATGGGGTGTCTATGGCCTTAGCTTTTGCCATGTCAAATCTCTTGATAAGGTCCAAACAGTACTTTGTCTGGCTCACGAAAGTTCCTTCTTTGAGCTGTTTGATTTGCAGACCGAGAAAGTATGTGAGCTCCCCCATCATACTCATCTCGAATTCGCCCTGCATAAGGTCAGAAAACTCTCTCACAAGATTCATGTTAGTAGATCCAAATATGATATCATCTACATAAATTTGCACTAATATCAAGTGCTTTCCTTGACGTTTAATGAAGAGGGTTGTGTCAACCTTTTCTCTTGAGTATTTTTGATCGAGTAAGAATTTGCTTAGTCTCTCATACCAAGCTCTAGGAGCTTGTTTGAGGCCATACAAAGCTCTTTTTAGTTTATAAACATGATCAGGATACTCATGGGATTCGAAACCCGGAGGTTGTGCGACATAAACCTCTTCATTTATGTGACCGTTAAGGAACGCACTCTTGACATCCATTTGGAATAGCTTAAAGTCTTTCGCACAAGCGAAAGCAAGGAGAAGGCGTATAGCCTCGAGTCGGGCAACCGGCGCATAAGTTTCCTCATAGTCGATGCCTTCCTCTTGGTTATACCCTTGCGCGACTAAACGCGCCTTATTACGGGTTATTACCCCGTTTTCGTCCAGCTTGTTCCTAAACACCCATCGGGTGCCGATTACTCGATGATCTCGCGGAGGAGGGACGAGGTCCCAAACCTCATTTCTGGTGAACTGATTAAGTTCCTCCTGCATTGATAAAAACCAGTGTTCATCGAGTAGGGCTTCTTTAGGGTTTTTAGGTTCCATCTGCGAAACGAAAGCGAA
Source organism: Lathyrus oleraceus (assembly GCF_024323335.1). NCBI lineage: Eukaryota > Viridiplantae > Streptophyta > Magnoliopsida > Fabales > Fabaceae > Lathyrus > Lathyrus oleraceus. The sequence goes on along the minus strand of NC_066584.1, from coordinate 83,374,865 downwards.
GTGATAATAGAAATTACTTAGCTTAGATCGAGTTGTTACACCCTTTGAGATGTCCCCGAGAATGTTGTCGATTGGATGGTCTTTGGAAGACTTCCAAGCTTGAGGGAGATCATCGTTTGAAGGCGGATGAACTACCTCGGTTTCCTCATGGTGTACATCTTTGTCCTCCTCAATTTTGACTATGTCGGGTTGATCAATCCCCGGCTCGCCACCTTTGAGTATGTCTTCGGTAGACGTACCTGCACCATGAAAAACACTACCCTTTCCGACATTTCTCGGATTGGATTCATCAAAAGTGACATGTACAGACTCTTCTACCGTAAGTAATCGTTTGTTGTATATTCTATATGCTTTGCTAAATTGAGAGTATCCGAGGAAGATACCTTCGTCGGCCTTGGAATCGAATTTCCCTAAGTTTTCCTTTCCATTGTTCAGTACAAAACATTTGCAACCAAAGACATGTAAGTGAGAAACATTTGGCTTTCGTCCTTTTAAAAGTTCATACGGTGTTTTGTTTAGAATGGGGCGAATGAGCACCCTATTCAGAACGTAACAAGCCGTACAAATGGCGTCAGCCCAAAAATATTTCGGTAAGCCACTTTCATTGATCATTGTTCTTCCCAATTCTTCCAAAATTCGATTTTTACGCTCCACAACCCCATTTTGTTGAGGAGTACGTGGAGCGGAGAAGTTATGATCAATACCATGGTTACCGCAATATTCTTCAAATAAGTGATTTTCAAACTCACCTCCATGATCACTTCTAATTGCAACAATGTTTGTATTTAGTTTATTTTGGGAAAGCTTAGCAAATCGTTCAAAGGCGGCGAATGTGTCGCTCTTACTTACTAAGAAAATAGTCCAACAAAATCGAGAAAAGTCATCCACTATTACGAAACCGTAATAGTTTCCTCCTAGACTTTTAATCCTAGATGGCCCAAATAAATCCATATGGAGAAGCTCGAGAGGTCTCGTTGTTGAAACGATATTTTTGGATTTAAAAGAGATCCTCGTTTGCTTCCCTTTTTGACAAGCATCACAAAGGTGATCCTTGGTGAACTTAATTTTGGGGAGACCTAGGACTAGATCTTTTGAGACTACTTTGTTAAGTAAGTCAAAGTTAACATGTGCTAAACGCCTATGCCATAACCATGAATCTTCACTCATAGTTACAAGGCATTTATCACTTGTTAACGATACTTCATTTAAGTCAAGCATATAGACATTGTTCACATGAAGACCATTAAACATACTCTTCTTATCATCATTATGTACAATTTTGCAACAATCTTTTGAAAACGATACATTGTATCCTTTGTCACATAATTGACTGATGCTAAGTAGATTGTGTTTAAGACCTTCGACAAGCAAAACATCAGAAATAGTAGTAGAGGAGGGATTACCTACACTACCTTTCCCAAGTATTGCTCCACGGTTGTTGTCACCATAAGTTACATATCCCTTCTTCTTAGCCACAAAGTCAATGAAGAGAGATATGTCACCTGACATGTGCCTTGAGCATCCACTGTCGAGAACCCATCTTCTCTCGGTAGTCTCGAGGCATTGTACCTGTGACAAGATAATTAACAAGAGAAGGTACCCAATTGCTTATTGGGTCCTGAGTGGTGAGGAACGAAATGGTTGCATTTGGGCATCCATTGATAAATGCCTTTAGGAACTAAAAACCTCCTAAATCTACATTTAGCAATGGAATGGCCTTTCTTGCAACAATAGAGACAAGAGAAATTTACATTTGGATTGCTTTTGCTATCTTCATCCTTTATAACATATTTATATTTTTGATATGGATTAACCATACTTTTTCGAAAATTTGATTTGTCGATAGCAAAAGTAATCTTGGGCTCAAGAGCCTTGTCAAGTTTGGCTTTTAGGTTTCTTACTTCACCTTGCCAAATGTAACAAGTATCACACCCAAAGTTCATCATTCTACTTTTAAGGTCCTCATAACTTGTTTTTGTGCTTTCCACTATAGAAGCTTTAATTGCCTCAAGTTTCCGTTCAGATTCTTGAATTTTATGTTCCAAATGAGAAAAAAAATTCTTATTTGAGGCAAGCCTTTTAAAGGCCTCTTTCGCTTCATAGTGTAAAGTATCAAAAGCAGTTTGCAATTCATGATGAGACATACTAGAGGATTTTTCATATTTAGCATGTCGTACCTGTTTCTTTTTGTTCTTTTGATGAGCAGAAAGACATAGATTTGCATTTTCATCTTCATCACTAGAACTTTCATCATCGGAGGAGTCGTTATCGCTTTCCCAAGCTATGTATGCTCTCCTTGGCTTTGATGGTTTCTTGTGTGATTTGTATGAATCTTTTTCTTTTGTCTTTTTGTTCATCGGACAGTCCGGTTTGTAGTGACCCGACTTTCCACACTTATAGCACGACCCTCTAGTTGTTTTTCCTTTTGAGTCATCATTTTTAGAGAACCTAGATTGCTTCCGGAAGTTTACCAAGTTCTTCTCGGAATGTTGGATACCGTTCTTTCTCACGTAACGGTTGTAGCGTTTGACGAACAGCCCCATGTCTTCACTCTTGTCCTCTTCTTCTTCGTCACTCGATGAATAATCACTTTGCTCTTATGCTTGAGACTTTGAGGAGGAAGTCTTTAGAGCTATTGATTTCTTTTCACTCACCTTTGCTTTGTCTTTCTTGTCTTTCTTTTCGTGTTGTTCCAGGCTTAAGAGAACTTGTTCGTGCTCTTGTAGTTTACCGAACAATGTTGTCAAGTCCAAAGTGGTAAGATCATTTGCCTCTTTTATGGCGGTCACTTTCGGCTGCCATTCCCTGTTAAGACATCTTAAGATCTTATTAGTAGCAATATCATTGGAAACAGGCCTACCAAGTGAATGTAATCGATTGATGAGATGAGTGAATCTCTTTTGCATGTCAGCAATGGTTTCCCCTTGCTCCATGAAGAAGAGATCAAACTCTTGTGTTAGTGTATTGATTCTAGCCAATTTAACATCATTCGTCCCCTCATGGGCAATTTGTAGTGAATCCCACATAGCCTTAGCAGTAGGACAATGGGATACACGATAGTATTCATCTACGCCTAATGAGGAGATTAGGATATTTTTGGCTTTCCAATCATAATTGTATTTCTTTTCATCATCATCGGTCCATTGTGCTTCGGGCTTAGGCATCACTTCGTTGTTCTCATTGGTCATGGTTATTTGAATTGGACCATTGAGAATAACATTCCATATTTTTCTATCTATGGAATTTATGTGCACCCGCATACAGTCTTTCCAATAACTATAATTTTCACCATTGAAAACGGGAGCTCTATTATAAGCCCCTTTAGGTTCGTTAGCCATTTTCTATCAACGTTGTATTTTGAAGCACGGAGTGAACCAGGCTCTGATACCACTTGTTAGACTATGGCACGGATCTAGAAGGGGAGGTTGAATAGATCCCAATTAAAAACTTGAGTCAGCGCTACCAATTTAAAAGAAAATTGGTTTTAAAAATTGTTTTAAGTGCGGAAGCAGCCGAGGAAAATTTTAGTCTAAAACGAACCGCTATTGGAAAACCGGATATGCGTTAAGCTAATGGATTAGAGATAAAATGAAATACTAATCACTACACTATTTGCACACTCAATTGATATATTTCACTAACTAGCAAGCCTAGTTCCAATGATCCAAAATACCAAATTAAATTGAGTGCAAACTTAAGACAACTTTGGCTTATGCAAATTCACAAACACTTGGTGTGCATACACTCCAAGAGATATTTGAGTTGAGTAAGGAGTTCAAATTTATCTAGTACAATATACTATTGTACTTTGTATTCAAACAGCAGTTTTAGTTTCTTACTCAACTTATATCAACGTTTGGTAAAAATGCTTAAACTAAAATCACTTAATTTTTAAGCTGAAAAGCACTTATGCAGAAAATTAAAGAAGACAGAGATTTGATGAGGCAGTTCCCCCGCCATCCTCGCTTCGGGGTACGTCTGCCCTCAATTCTAAAAATAGAATTGAGATGATTAATTAGATATCACCTGTGAAATTTAATCGTTTATACAAGGATTGCAAAGCATGTAAACAACAGAACTTCCAATGTGTTGAATGATGCTTCCTATCCTTGCTCCTTGATTCAAGATGAATCAAGACCTTCGATCGTTGATGCTAGACCTCCGATTCCAGCCCCTTTGTTGAAGAATCTTCCGTTCTTCAAACCCTCGGCCCGGCTGATCTCAAACACAACGAGTCGAACCCGAATCCTTCACTTCAATGCCACCGAATCCGCTACTAGACTGATGAAGACTTCCTCTTCTCAATCACCTTCGCTCGGCTGAATATTGAAGACGATTCGTGCAAAAAACCCCAAACACAAACCCGCATTGGAGGACAAAACCCTAATGGTTTTATTCAAGAAAGAACCTGCCACAAGCTTCAACTCGAACTGGATTCTTCGATCACAGCTTCGAACCTTATCACCTTTAATCGATCACGAACGACATCAAAAGTAATTGTGTGCAGTTGATGTGTTGTGAAATGTTGAAGATGAAGATGATGAGTCTTGGACACCTTTTTCACTCTTTCTTGTTTCCTTGAACACTTGAACTCAGATTAGCAAATGTTGGTTAACAAAAGTGTTTTGACTTGTATATATAGTAACTGACAAACAAACCAAAAATAACAGACTTTCAAAACAGTGGAAATAACTCAGAAAACTGAGTTTACGCACGAGCGGTCGACCATAGGTCGGCGTGCGCTGAGCCATGAGTGATGCGCCGACCCCTATGGTCGACCCATGGTTCCATGCGCTGACCCAAGATAACTTCATTAAGCCATGCGCTGAGTTCTGGTCGACTCAAGGAATTTTTGCGCTAACCCGTGAGTTATGCGCCGACCCTTATGGTCGACGCAAAGAAGCATGCGCTGACCAATCTCAGTTCTGCTGAGCTTTGCGCTGACCCGTGAGCTTTGAGCTGACCCCTATGGTCGACTCAAGGCCTTCAAATCTGCATAAAACTGTGTTTTGTGATTTTCATGCATTTCGTCATGATCACACTTTGTCCACATATGTTTTTGATCATTATAATAGGTTTAGACAAACGTAGAAAAGGATATGGTGGGTAATGTGTTTCATTTGTTTGTAGACGTGCATGATGGTCTTTTGTCATCATCGAAACTTGCGATCGTATGTTGTCTGACTCTTTGTCTTTACAGGACCAACAGGTGAGTTAGGAGACATAACCTACGGGTTCTCCATGATCCTCCTGAAGACCTCAATAGGATATTCATGTATAGTAGTTTTAGACGCATCCTGGGTAGAGTTAGACACTTCGCTACCGCTTTTAGCAGAGTGTGATTCGGGATTCAAAGAGGAGTGAGTTTGCTCATGGAGCCCATTTTGAGGGGGAGATTTTCCAAATGATTGCATAAGGCTAAAAACCATAACATTTGGAGCATTCTTGACACAGGAACGAACAAGAATACCCCCGGGAGGGCTAGTTATCATAAGGGCCTCATGCAACATAACCCTTGTCTGTTGATTTGTGAGGGTATGTGTAATCGTTGATTTATTATTGGTCCCCATGACAAATTCCAAGATCTTCCCACCAACTGGTGCCTCTTGGTTGACAACACCACCATTTCCAGCATCACTTTGAATGTCCTCATAAGGATCAATAGGTTGAGGATGGTATGCGGGAGTAACGTTTAGAGGACGGAGTCTTCGACGGTTTTGTCTAGATCAACTAGTTGAGGATGATATCTTTCTGAAGTAGTTCTGATAAGCTGCCAAACAAACTAAGTCAGCATTGGCCAAAAATATAAATAAAGAGAAGAATTATGAGGTACATGTTCTTCTTCAAGCTGGTGCAGAAAAGTAGCGGTCTCAGTTGATGCTGGAGGTTGCCCAAAGAGGTGGCCGCTCCAGTTTCTTTTGTGTTGAAGTGGCATCTCGTTCTCTTCAGTATCCTCTTCGAGAATTGTGACACCTCCAGGCCTTGTTCTCTTTCATACAACAGGGGCCTTAGTTGGGTCTATGGTAGCGGTAGAAAGCTCGGCGGTAGCCTCAATAGCACTAGTGCCAACGTGTGAAGAAGGTGGTAGAGGAAATAAAGATTTTTCTTCGTCATCACTAATTTCGAATTCACCATCTTTTCGAGGAGACTAACAAAAATCAGGAAAGATAAGTAAGAGACTACATCGTGGTAAGAAATAGAAAAAAATCAAGACACAAACTAAGGCATCATCATCAAAAGACTCATGGTTGATATCGTTTAAGTCTCTCGCCCGCGATGTCCTTCTAGAGGTAGAAATTTCAATCACTCTCTATCCCTAAACAAGTAATTTCGGGTTAGAGAATTCAATGGAGGGATACAATAATTTCTTCAGAGGGTTTAAAATTCACCTTTACGACCCTCGAGACGCTCGCCCCTTGAGAGCCACTTGTAGAAGCTTTTGGATTTTTGGGAATACCTGCAAAGGAGCAATAACAAGTGTTATCTTAAAAAACTCAAAGTAGTATAAAAACATTTGGGTGATTCCAATAAGTGCACCTTGTTCTCTTAGTAAAGAAAAGGCATCAACTAAACGTTGAGTCATCATGGCATGACCTGGCACAAGGGACCAATGATGTGCCTGCCACTCTTCAAACTCCTGAGTACAATGGTAAGAAAGTGTGTAGTCGAAAGCATGTAAGAAAACCTCTTTATTTCTATAAAACAAATGAATGCCCTTGAGCCACCTCTAAGTAGCAGTGTAAAGCATGTAGAAAAAGGTTTTGGCACTAGGAATGAGGCCCTTGGGAAGCAGCTGGCTCAACCCTAACTTCCTAGCCACTAAGTTCGGTTTGTAAGGGGCCACCCTCAAACCTGCCACTAAAGTAGTAAGCCTCATTTTGATAAGGGTAGGATTGAAGCAGACAAATAGAACTCCCTCTATATCGTCTTGCTCTTGTCAGGATTGGTTGAGGTAAGGTTTCCTGAACTAGTTAGGAGTACAATGTCGACTAGAAAAGGGGGCCATCGACTCGGTAAAGGTCTTACACCTATAAAACATTTGGATATAATCTTCAAATATCTCTAGAGATACCACTTACCCATCGTCTGAGGTTAGCTTATCTAGTCGGGGCCCTTTGATTCCCACTGTCGAGTTGAATGGAACTCTGGCCTTCAGGGAGGATTCAAAAGTGGCGTTCAACCATATCTATAAGAGACAAATAGGTCCGCCTATTCGTAGGCTGTTGGGATTCTCTGGTCTTACCATATCAGCAACAACTAAGGCCAGGGACTCATACAATCCCATGAGGATCATTTGACCCATGCAATTTTTTCTACCCTCATAGAGATGGGTTGCAAGGGGCACATATTTTTAGCCACCTGAACGGGCCGAGTGCAGAATACATACCTCGATAACCAGTAAGTAAGAAAGGAAATAGGTTCATGTGCAAAAATATCGTCAGTTGTCTTTCGATGATATTCTATGAAAGATATGTAAGCTGGCCTAGAGAAAGAGAAGGTGTGATCAGTTCTTGTAACCTTTGCAGGATCGAAGTCCAACCCAGTTGGCCGAACACCAGCTATATCAGCTAGATTGGAGAATGTGGGAGTTATCATCTCACAGGGTGGTTGGAAAGTGTTTTTGGATATATCCTAGAAACACATGGAAGCAATCAGCATATGAAGGTGGTAAGGGAGACTTACCCTGGATAGTTGGACAAGATTGTAAGTCCCTAAATCTTTCCAGCAATGTGCTTTATTCCTCTCGATCCTATCTACTCACTTAATGTACTAAACATCCTCCAGAGGAGGGTAGGAACGGAAGATCCGATTTTTGAAGAAGTAAAACTTAAAAGGTCCATCAATGAACACCAGTGGTTCATACCCATGATATATGGGGAAGTAATCTCGAAGCAGTTAAGGTTTCTTAATATATTTGGATAAGGGTCCCATAAATGCATGTACCTTACCTGCAAGCACGTAAGGAATAACGCAGAGTGATACCATACATTTCAGTGTTCTATTTCCAAGGAGGCTCCAGTATGTAGGCATGGTCATTAACAAAGACGAGGAGCTCAATATCTGATGTGAAGCCCACATGGTGTTATTCTGGAAGCACCATTGAGAAATACAGTTTTCTTAAATAAGAACGTAACGAAGAAGGAAAGCTAGGTTTTTTGGATTTCTGTGAATTGAGTTGCCAAAACAAGAAAGAGTAAAGTGTTTGGATAAATATAGTTAAATAGAGGAAAAAGAAACAATTTAGTTTTTTTGTCCAAGGAAAGACCGTCCACGTGGTGGTTGACTCAACAAATGGCATGTAACAACCATAGGGAAATAAAAATGGAAGTTAGAGCAATTGTAAACGATTGCATTTCACTTGATCCTCCTAGGGAATATGAGGTAATCATAGAAAATCTACACGCATGTCCATGACATGTACATAGGTAGGAAAGTTAGTAATAATGAGTGACAACTAGCGTGACTGAGATGATGTGGCACATAATGTGAACAGTGACATAATGGTTACAAACAATGCCACCTTTCTCCCCTCAGATATGGGCCGACAATGACGTTTTTTGGGGGCATCTGTTACACTTTGATTTTTCAGCTAGTAGAAAGACAACAAAGAATGTCAATGAGAAGACATTTACTATGAGAAAGCATTCATGAAGTGCCTTAAAGAACATTAATGATAAAGTATCGACAAACATATGATAAGGGATTGACCGAGCCATCGACACAAGATATATGGTTTGGAGGACTCTCAAGGATAAATCCCTAAGACCGAGATCATTGGGAAACATATCCAAAATCTCTAGAAACACAATCGACATAAGTCTTTATTCCATCAAGAGGACCAGTCGACTAAACCACGTAAGAGAAAGGACTTAATGAACTTACAAGTCTTGAGTCCTTGATATGCAACATCGATGTCACGTTAAAGTAGTTACCATCCATGGTTCGTGAAGAAGGGGGAAGCATTTAAAATCAAATGTGGGTTATGAACAGAAAGTGTCAGGGATGACACATAAACACACTAGTGGAAACTTAAAGATTGAACGTGGAGCAAATGCAGTAACCCCTTAATGGTCATAACTGTGGTCGACGGTTACTTTGTAAATAGAATAAATAGCAGACTTGTACATGAGATTAAGAGTCCCAAAATTTTACACATACTCTCCATACCACTCGAGTACCCGAGTCAAAGAGCAAAATAGTCGAGCGAGAAACATGTATGCGTTTGCATCCAGTCTTTTTCATTAGTCTTTTGTTTCCTTAAACGGAACACATACTTTTACTTTTGCTTTGTTTAATATCATATATTGCACTTTAACTTATGATTTATCACTACCTGACTTCATTTAAAGTCTTTTTCTACGTCGTTATCGTTCACACGACGACTGCATTCAATTCACATGCATGTGTGTTTACAGAAATCATCTGCACAAATTTCTTTGAGATTTTTCGAGTTAATCTCACAGACTTTCAAACTCGTGATTGTTTACCCAAAACACCGATAAACAATCCATAACAGCCACAACTAGAGCAAACAATATCAAGACTTTAATACTGCATGTTGTACTAGTGGCCATTAACATTAACCTTTTCGACAACCGGCAATGTCAGATCAATCTCCATGTAAATTCTCGCAAACCTTTCCCTCTCTACATTTCGGGTGTTAGTATCTACCTTAACAAGAGTACCCACAACAGATGTCAGACATAGAAAGACATTTTCATCATAATACAATAAGTTAAGCCTTGGAAATTGAATCCAAACTAGAGTTTTATCCACTTTTGCGAGAGGAGATGCAAAGTTTGGAGTCCATCGAGCCACTACGAAATAATGGTCAAACAATATCCACGGGCCTTTTGACACAATTTTCTCCATATCTGCGAGGAGTTCGCACTTGACCATAAAGAAACCATTGTCAACATCCATGATCTCAAAACCTCTGGTAAGTTCCCACATCGTCTTCAACCTATCATTCATCAAATGATAACCCACATTCTTACCAAGGAGTCTGATTATTAACGCCTTCTTCCAAGGATTGCACAGTTCTTGAAAAAGCTTCTCATTCATCGTGACATTTGAGAGCAATCGGTTTTCTCTTTCAAGAAAGACTTTCATAAGTCCCTTTTCAATTAGGTTCACTCTCTCCTTCACAGTAGTGTCTCCTTAGCCTTCAGTAAGAATATACTAGAACGACAGTCTAGAAAGCTTAGATGCACCTCCATCTGATTGCTTGATCGGCGACGACATGGACGTGACGAGAACAAATGACTCCATACAAACGTTCATCCACTGTTAAAAAGTTGTTGCCATTTATGTGGCTTATTGCTATTATTTCAGATAAATTTTTTACCAAAGTTTATGATTTGTAATAGGATTATTTAAGAGTAATATATATTTCGACTGAAAGTCATATATAAAAAATATTAGCTTAAATAATCTTTTCGTTCTGTTTTTTTTTATAAAATCCTTAAATATCGAATTTCATTTGGTTTTAATCCTTAAAGTTAAAACCCACCTATGGATTTTCCTTTAATTTTTTGTGCGGATCTTAACTTTAAGGATTAAAATCAAAAAAATTCAACATTAAGAGATTTTTCCAATAAAAAAATATAGGGACAAAAATAAAAAACACACAAACTTAAAATAATCAAAAAAAAACTATTTAAACCAAAAATATTTTATTAATAGTGATTTCTTAGATTCCTCAAAATAAAAAATAAAAGCTTTCAATTTCCATATTTTATATACATATATCATGGAATAAAACTTTTCATCATAATGCTAGTTGGTTAATTAGTGACGTACACTCTCAACTGTCAAAACTCTCATATAAGTATACTTAGTTAAACTACAAATCAATTATATAAATCAACATCTCAAATTTAAGTCCAATGAAAATTTACAAGAGAAAGAGATATATATTGTCAAAATATTTTGTTAAGAGTTCGTTAAATATCAAACATACAAAAAATGTGAATGAAAGAATCTTGGTAATGAAAAATAACACACATGTCACAACTGTGGTGAGCTGTGAAAAATTAAACATTTACAATGCAAGCTTAACTATTATGAACAATTTGTTTGCATGGTCAATGAGTTAGGGATGAATCGGATCGGGCCTTGATGGCTTTGATGGGCCACGTGGAAGGCTTTGCAACAAAAGCCCATCAAATTCTCTGGAAATATGTTGATCTTGCAAAGGTCTGCAGCCAGTTCCAAGATGAGAAGAAACGACCAGAATAAAAAAAATGATGACTAGAACAATAAGTATCCTCCTGTTACTATAAGAGAAAGCCATGCCTATGATTTCTTTAATTTGTATCAGTGTAATGTGATTAAAAATGCTTCTTCTTTTGCCTCTATAATCTAATGATATATTTAATTGGAATATGCAAGTTTTTTTTGTTAGGCTATGAGGTTTGAATGTGGGAATGGTATGTTATGGAACTTGCAAACATATATATAGAGAAAAAAGAGTAGTTAGCATTTCCAGACTTATGTAGTGGTTTTGAAATTCGTTTAGCTTGACTAAGCAATTTGTGTTGGTTTGAATTTGAAGGTTGAAAATTGAACCAATCAAACTTCTTGAGCACCAAACTAAACACGAAAACGAGTATTGTCATTTATTAATAATAATAATAATAATAATAATAATAATAATAATAATAATAATAATAATAATAATAATAATAATAATAATAATAATAATAATAATAATAATAATAATAATAATATATCCAAGCCTGATTTATGTGTTAATATTGTGTAAAAGTGGTATTATACCATATTTAATTGTTCGAAGACTAAGTCCTATAAGTGAAAACGTAAATTGAAATATATAACTATTTATTATTTACATTTGAAAACGAAACCTTTTTCTTCATTTGAAAAGTACTGATGGTCAACTATTTATAAAATGGTACAAAAGGTCAAAATGATCGATATCATGCTCATTCTTATTTAATGCATCCATGTTAATCACAGAAAGCTAGCACCAGTAGCATGCAATGCATGCATTTAGATATATATGGTATACATAATTTCACATTTATATCATTAAAATATTTATTTTAAGTTTATGATGTATTTTATTTTAGAGATTATGGGTAAGTTAGCTGCAACTTTACCATGAAAAAGTAAATATAAATTTTATTTAATTATAATTTTACCGTAATACTATTTTATAAAGTAACTGCAACTTTACCCTGAAAAAGTAAATATAAATTTTATTTAATTATAATTTAACTGTAGTAATATTTTATAAAATTATATTCAATTATAATTTAATCATGAGAAATTTTAAATTTGTTTAGTACCCAACATCAACGAATTACTAGGTGTTAGTTTTAATTTTTTTTTCATAAGATTAAAATTTAACACATCTAAAATAGAGGCCCGAAACTCCCTAGTCGTACAAGGACTATGGCAATTCAAAAGTGTAGGGTAAATCCATAACTTCTTGCAGGGCTAATAGTCGGTGATGCTTAACGAATGACTTTTCTACTTGAGGCACTTCAAGCTCATGAATAAAGTTTGAACTTTCCTCATCATCAGACTGTGATGAACTTAGAGCATTTACCATCGTAATTTGTTCATATTAATCCAATATTTTTGTCTGTGCTAGAGTACATGTGACCCGAGTATTGAAAGCATTAGAGGCCCCCGTTGTCGAAACCTCTCTATCGACAAGGATACTGGTAGAACCTGCCATGAGATGGATAACTTAGGGGTCATCTTTATTTGTTGCATGGTTTTCTCACGATTCATCTTATATGTATGACAAGAACACGCGTGTTACAAAAGGAACCATTCAAAGAACATTGAAAAATAGAATATTCATCGTCTCACTCACTAAAGATAAGCCCAATGGCCTCTTTCGTGTCGACATCCATCAACGGGTGCATCTCTAAGTACCACTTCAGTTGTTTCTTCGATGCTACGTTATGAGGGACAATACCCCAACATAACCAAGGTCCTCGAAGAAGGATACCAACTGCCTCTTCAGAAAAATATCTTCTTGATACAAATCATTCATCCTATAAACTTAAGATCCAAAGTTTGAATGGAAGTGGCTTTGGCACCTGAACTTGGACAGTATGTTTGAGTTGTAATAAGGAGGCCGAAATTTATGGAGTATATCATAACGTGATCCTTTTCATTGAGGGGAGTGACCTGGAAGAACTGATTCTTAAAGTGCTTCCCACTATTTGAGTAAACTCAAACATCCTAGTGCACTGTCAGAGAGAATACAAGCCCTAACCCTTTGTTGAATAAGTCGAGCTATGCTGAGCTTTGAAAAAATATGGATAAAAGGCACCAAGGATGAAAACCTCATCTTATTTTTGCACAATTATTGAAAGACTTTAATGTAATTCTAACTCACCGGGTGTAATTTCTAATGGGAAATCAACAAGTGGTTAAGAACACCAATCTCGAAGTAATTGAAAAGGAGATGAAGGTCTATCAAAGAAAGAAAACACTCATGAAGAGGAATAACACATCAATCATACTTGTTGCACGCCCTCTTTTCTTGATCAAGAGCGAGCACTACACAATTGGACAAAGGTCACACCTCGGTAAAAACACAATTAAAACTGTGTTCGCTAACAAAAGTGGAGACAACATCCAACATCTCTTAATCTACCCACATCGATGAATTTCCCCTTTTTTCTTACAGATTGTAGTAAGGGGGATCTCCATTATAAGAAACACTATCAATACATAAATGGAAAATATGAAGAAACAACACAATGCAAATTTAAAAGTAAAAGATTCAACATTTTGTTTAAACACGCCAACAACAGAACTTCGAATATTAAAAACATGTTCTCTAGAACTTATCTTAAAGAAATAAAGTTGAACATCTATGTGCCGAAGGCACCACCGAACAAAATGTCACGAACGAATCTAATAAAAAAAATCAGCATAAAAGAGATCGCGAGAAAGAAGGAAGTTGATGATACAGAAATGGAAGAGCTTCCATACTTCACAAATGATGAAAAAGGGAGAAATAATACATTAGGAACTCCTTATATGTATCCCAACCAAAGAGGACCATACGACCCACTATATTGGGAAGCTTAATCGACCCATCAACAGTCAAGATCTCCTCGTGAATCATTTAAGACACTCGATTATCCTAGAATAAAAGAGTCATCATTACTGGCTAGTGTAGGGAAATGTGTTACAAGCTCCTTGCAAAACACTATCAATTACAGGAAAGACATTTAATGCGTCATTTTCTAACAAAGGTGGCGTCCCATCAAGGTTGTTCACTTGCTCGTGCCAATAGCCAGCATAGGGGAGGACACGACAAATCTTCATCCTACAAAGCATAGATAAGGGATTAGTGGCAAAAGTTATGGATCATTCGTGAGGCCCATAGAGAAATGTCCGAGAACGACATAAAGCAAAAAAGCGTAACACCCAAATCCCCGAAACGCAAAATAATGCAAGAATAAAACAAATACACCCATATGGTGTCACTCAAACACGACATAAAACTGCTCTGTAACACGTGTTATATAAAAACATGCAATAATTTAAACATATATCATCACATGCTCGCCTTAACATAGGCTCATCAAAGCAAAATTTAAAGTTATTGAAACAACTAAACTACCAAATAAATCTAATAACATAAAACAAGGTCATGGTTAAATACCTTCAACGTCAATAACATCACAGATAATAACAATTACTAAAATAGTCGTTCACCCTCCCAATGTTATAGATCAGAGCAACGAAATATTAATAATCGCATAAAACAGGAAAAAGAAAAACAACCTCTACGCCATCCTTTAGCCTCTATACAAATAGTCATTTACTTGTTCGTCTGTACCTCAAGAAGGAGAACAGAACCATAAAAAACAACAAAGGGGTGAGAATACACTCATAACATATAATGATACAAAAGTATGCAGGGATAGCCTAAACAAATATCAACAATTATTCAATCACAAAGCCTTTCACATCAACAACACGAGTATTCTCAATCACCAACACCAACATAATAAACAATTACAAATGCAAGAATGAATGCAATATACTCAACACCATGACTCGACAATACATGCGATACCATTATGGACAATGCAAGTCCATCTCGCTCTTGAATCCCCACCATAGGGCCATAACACATCAAATCGTTACTATCACCATAAGTAATGTTTCACTGATTCCTATATGGAACCATCTACTCGCTCCTAAATCCACACCATCGGACCAGAGCACACCAAATTCGTTACCATCGCCATATATAATGCTTCACTAATTACTCATTAGAATTAGCTACTCGCTCCTGAATCCGTACCATCGGACCAGAGCACATCAAAACTGGACCAAAATCTATACACCATGATGCATGATTCACTATAGCATGCAATCTCACAAAAAATGATCACCATATAATTATCACCAATATGCACAACAACATTCTCCATACAATACAAGTGCATTTAATTCAACGATAACATCGTAAGCAACATCATATACTTCCAAACAGTAGCCTAATCACAGCGACACAATAAAAATCGAAACGACAAAGAAATTCCATGCAACTTAGCAAATATCGCTCATTCTAGGAGCGTGACGGGTTACTCGTCACCAAGGTGACACTCGTCAGCGTCCACTTCATCTCACACATCTTCCACATGATGACTGTCCCAACCAACTCTGCCTGGGGACCATGACGGTCTACCCGCAAGGCAGTTGGCGCCCATCAACGCCTCCAAAGCGACAACGGCCAATGCACCATTAGGGTGACACCCGTTACCCTGAACCAAAAGGAAGAAACATTTTTTTCATTGGAGTTCAAAACAGAACTTCGGTTTTTCCTTCTTTGGCCCCAAATCGAACAACAACATCAAGGGAAATAACATCCAGCATCCATACAACATTTACCCATCAATTAGCATGTCAATTCACCAATTAATCATGGATTTAAAATACTTTTTCATCAAAATCAAAATACACATCTGAACACACTTTCATACCAATTCCATCAACAATAACACATTATTCTCATGTAAAAACAGTGCACGAAAATCACACAACACAATACATAAGCATACAATTGCAGAATTCATCTCTTGTTCACCATTCATTCATCAAAAAGGAAAAACGTTATGAAAAACCTAATGGATTAAGGATTTCCCTTTACCAAATCATACAATTCACACCAATATTAGGAGTAATCCCCCCATACATTAGATTTTCTAGCAAAACTCCTTAAGCTCTTTCGATGGATGTTCTTCCTATGCCCTAACATTTGTCTTTTATCTCTTTTAACCAAAATTATGTTTTTACGTAAAAAAAATCAAAACCTCTTTACTAACATTTTTATTAGTAACCTAATCTTCCTCAATTAGTGACTTCCAACCTTGCCCTCACTTATTCCCTTAATTACCAAAATGTCATTCTTAGCTCTAATATTATTTTAATAATAATACTAATAATAATATTCTCCCTTATTCTCTACTATTTTCCACCTTTCTATTTTATTCTAATATTATTAATCTTATTATTTATTTAAATAACTAAACCTATGCACTACCAACGCAAATCATCAAATACTAATATTAATCATCAAGACACCATCTAATGCACATATAAATCGATTTAAATAATTAAATACATATAATTTCAATTAAAATAAATAAATTAAAAAATGGGTGTTATAAAGGGCGCATAGAATAAGTGACCTATCATTCCACCGATAGCAGATAATTTCGACCTCCAGATGCATTGAACATCCTCTAATTAAATTCAATGACCATCCACCCAACACATATTCTCTCATGCACTAGGTTTTAACCGCTTCTTCTATATAAGGAAGAAAAAACGTCATTTCAAGTATTAATTAAAATCGATTTTCATTCTCATTCATTTATGTGTTGAAGTATTAATCTTGTATGCCAGCCTTCTCTCTACGGCACCAAAAATTGCTCTACCAATTTAAAATCCCATCTCTTCGTTTCACGAATGGTTTCTAGTTACAAAATCATTAAAGTTTCTTAAGCTTTCCATTTAAATTGACTACCATTACAATAATTTGGGTCACTAATTCATTTGTTGAAAATAAATTATTCTTAAATGGCAAATAAATCATATTAACAACGTAGTACAATGTGTAATATAAACCAAACTAAAAATAAACTATCGACAAAAAAATCTTCAAGACACCTATGCACTAAAAAGAAACATACGCAGTATAATTTATAAGTGATTTATAAATGATCAGAGATAGATATTTATTATCAAAATATTTGGTTAAGATATCGTTAAATATTAAACATACAAAAAAAAGCGTGAAGGAAAAATCACATACAACTACATGGATAAGCTATGAAAAAATAAACATTTACAGAAAGAATGTAAGCCTACTAGGCTAATATATCGTATTATAGTAATGTTGTTAAAGGTAATATTATGATTTATGAACAATTTCTCATGTATCCTCTTTGGCTGTAGGGTCGATGACTTATGATGGATGAATTGGATCGGGCTTTGATGGTTTTGATGGACCACGTGGAAGGAACTGCAACAAAAGCTCATCAAAATCTCCCGACATTAATGCTTGATCTTGCAAGTGCCTGCAACCAGACCCAAGTTTAGAAGAAACAACTAGAATGTAGAAAATGATGACTAGAACGTACTACAAGTTTTATTTGTTAGGCTCTGAGGTTTGGAGGTGGGAATGCATACATGTTAATCACACAAAGCTAACACAAGTAGCATGCATTGCATGCATATTAAAACATTTATTTCAATTTTTTATATATTGTATTTTTCAATAAAGCTTTTTCAAAAATTTGAAAAATTTGTGTAAGTTAGCTGCAACTTTAATCGGAAAAAAACGAATAAAGATCTTATTTAAGTAATGATTTAATTGTAATAACGTTTAATGTATTTTTATTTAACTATAGTAGTGAGAATTTCAGATACGCATGATATCCCGCCTTCAAAATTATAATGTGTTGGTGTTAAAATTTCATGCGTAAGACTAAAACTTAACACATCTAAGATGTAATAATATATAAGTAAATATTTTTTCATAACTAATAACTTGGTTTTTATTATTTAAATGATTGTTATTTATATAATAAAATTGAAACTCTAAATTATGTTTTTTTATTCCATCTATATGGTCTAGATAGTTGCGAAGAAATTTTTTATTTATTAAAATACTAACCTTTTGAAATTAACTAAAAATTATCTAATTAAAGATTGAAATATTTTCATCCAACACATTATGAGAAAAGAAAATATTTATATAGATATTTTTGCAAGTTAAATGCTACTCATAACAATCTCTCATGAAGATGCGTGAACAACTCTCGTGAACAACTCTCTTTTCTCTTTTTGTACTAATAACAAAAAAAAAATTGATGTTGTCGAAACTCCACACTTGAAATATTCCTACATTATTTCAAAAATACTAAGTCACAAATCTCTTCGATCCAAGACTCCTCTTAGGTACACATCATCAATGCACATGTAGCTTTGCCATTTACTAAGATTTTTGATCTTGTCGAAAATCTCAGCTAACATTAGGACAACCCACTGTTTTGTTGTGAAAGACCAAGAGCTGAAGTTCTACAAGTTGAAAAAAGCATTATATGGTTTAAAACAAGTTCCAAGAGCTTGGAATAACAGAATTGATGGTTTTCTAAAGGATGTTGACTTCAATAAGTGTGTATCCGAGCATGGAGTGTATGTGAAGACGGATACGAGTGAAAGAGTAATTATCCTTTGTCTATATGTAGACGACTTATTGATCATAGATAGCGACAAAAAATGTATTTCAAAGTTAAAGAGTGAACTTATGGAAGAATTTGAGATGACTGACCTTAGCCTGATGACATATTTCCTTGACATTGAGTTCTACAAGTCCAAAAGGGGACTGCTCATGCACCAAAGAATGTATGCTCTTGAGATATTGAAGAAGTTTGAAATGGAGAATTGCAATGCCGTCATTTCTCTAGTTGAACCAAGGTTGCAGTTGTCTAAGAATGAGGATAAGCAAGATGTTAATCCAACTCAATATAAGAGGTTGATTAAATCTTTGCATTACTTGTGTAATACGCGATCAAACTTGGCGTTTAATGTTGGTAATGTGAGTAGATTCATGAGGAGATCGAAGGTGTCTCACTTAACAGTAGTCAAGAGGATCCTACACTATGTCAAATGTTCTGTTGACTGCAAAATTCTCTTTCCCGCAGTGGATACGAGAAGAAAATGCAATTTACTCGGTTTTACCGATTCTAATTGGTGTGGAGATAAAGATGATCGAAAGTCTACAACTGAATATATCTTGATGTTTAGTGCAACACCAAATTCATGGTGTTCAAAGAAGGAACCGATAGTTGCACTTTCATCTTGTGAGGTCGGGTACATTGCCGCTTCGTTATGTGCGTGCCAAGCCAGGTGGCTTATGAATCTATTGGAGGAGCTGGGCATCACTGAGGGTAAGGTTGTCACACTCTTAGTTGACAAATTTTTTGCGATTAATCTTGTTAAGAATCCAATTGCACAAGGGAGGAGCAAGCATATTGAGATGAGGTTTTCATACTTAAGGGAACTTGTTAGTGAAGGAATGTTACAATTGGTATGTTGCAGAAGTGAGGACCAAATTGTTAATTTGTTGACTAAGGGAGTCACAAATGATGTGTTCAAGAGGTTGAAGATGAGCATGAACATGAGCATGATAGACTTGAAACACTTAAATTAAGGTGATGCGTTGATGTTTTTCAAGTAATTCAAGTAGTGTAACCAATTACCACGAATAGGTAGCCGGATACAACAAGGTCCGAGGCTCAATCAAGTAACAGAAATGATGAATTTTCGTTGGTGTAATCGATTATCACTAAAGCTGATTTAATTTGATGTCAGGTGTAACCGGTAATCCATTTTGGTGTAACCGGTTACAAACGCGATATTTTGATTTTTATGCTATTTTACTTTGTCAATTCAGTTTTTAATTATATTGTATTTCATGTATAGGTGTTTAGGATGCACACTCATTCAAAAGTTAATGTAATAATAATTTCTCATTCTCAATTCGCTCTCTCTCAATTCTCCTCTTTCACACTCCACATCCAAAGTTTCTTCAGGATTGTTCACCAAATTTCTCCATCATTATTCACCAAATTTATAGTGTCTTGTTCCAACAATCTTTTTCTTTGCTGTAAATGAATTATATTTTAGTGGATTATCCTACTACTGAGTCCGGCCGAACCAAATACTTTTAGGTGAAGTCCGAGAATGTTTATATATATATATATATATATATATATATATATATATATATATATATATATATATATATATATATATATATATATATATAAATAATTAACACATGCTCCATGTCTAAATCAAAACATAACATGGTTTTTTTACTCTTCATTATGTACAGCACTACGTACTACTATATGTGTCAAGAGTTTCATAATTAATCTCTAAAAAATAGTATAGACAACATAAGTAAAGAGATAGATTTTTGTGAGGAACTTAGTAAATAGATAGAGACCTGCATGTAAGTTTATATGGCATGAAATCTTTGTTTTATTTAGAATGAAAAAAGAGGCCAAATACATATACACACATACATGTTATAAATTCATATGTGTGACTATGTGAGTCCTGTGATGAATTTAGCCTCTAAACTGGAATATATACATACTATAGCGTAAAGCGCATGCCTCTCGTGTACTCATTCTATCCTTTGATTTTCGGAACCGTCACTACCAGCTTCCCACCGGTGCAAACGGCGGTAACTCTCTCCGGCTGCGTGCAAGGCGGAAGCCGAAACCGCCATAGATCAACACTAAAAGAAGACCCTCTCTCCTTCTGACCTGCCACCACTACATCACCACCATCGAATCTCTTAACCACGATTTTAGTTATCCCCGGAAGAATCTCGATTGCGTGAGCACGCACACCACCGGAATTAAAAATATTCGTCTGGTTGCATGAAGCAACGAATCGGAAAAACTGCGTTGTTTCTTCGATCGAAACGTCGGCGTCGGAAGGAAAAGGAAGCTCGAGCATTCTGGCGAAAACATGCGGAAGCCTCCATAGCTTCTTCGTATTCGCGTTTGACGTCGATGAAACGACGACGTGCTGCGAACGCTTCTTTGCGAAGGGGTTTACCGTAGTAAGCTTCTTAGCGAACATGCCTTGAATCTGTTTGTGTTATTGTTTCTTAGAGCTTAGAGGTGAGTTTTGAAAGTAATAAAAAAAAATTGAAGTTTATGTTTTCTTATGAGAATGTTTTTGTTCGATGGTGATATATAGAGTCTAGCGTTGATTGGTTTGACGAAACTACCCTTGAAGAGGACATTGTGTAATTGTATTGATTGGTTGCTTTTGTTTTCTTTGTTCGAAGGAATCGTCAAAAGTTTTTGCCCAAAAGAAACGAATAGAATCTTTGTTCTGTGATTTATATGTGTTATAGGTAAAGTTAGCAAACAGATTAATACAAAAATATTGATTTGGAAATTTTGTTTGCTGTGTCACGGGTTTCATTTAGCTTTATGATTAAATTTGTAATAAAATATAAGATTAAATGAGATACATATATTCCCTTTGTTATTTAATTGTTTGAATTCTTTACATTTCGACCTCTAATGTAAAGGTTCTTTTAGTGTGTAATTTACGTAATGATCCTCTTATGCGAAAGATTATCTTAAATGGAAGACTTATAGTGGTGAGGAAGACTTGGATGAGAAACTCATATTAAGTATTAACTTGATCTACACTTTCCAGCAATTAAATACTAATAACTAATTGTTAATCATTCGTGCTATATATGAGCCAGTTTTCACTTTTATTTATCATTAGTTAATATATACTTTAGTATAGTTATGCGGTTAGCATGAATTGACAAATCGGTGTATGTATTGCAAATCGGGTATATTGGTATATATTCTTAGATCCAAGATAAAAAGATTCCCGTCAGACTCCACTTTGGGCGTGGTGCTTATAGCCACTCAAACTTATAAGGAAGCCTAACAACACTTTTGCTTTTGTATAATTCTATCGAAGATATATACCAAATTTGATAACTCTGTTGATGATCAGTAGGGATGCAAATATGTTATATCAATTAATCAGAGTTTACGATCTAATTTACACAGTTTTAGGTTATGTTAGTTTTTCTATAAAAAAAAAAACTATACTTTTTATAAGTTTATTTAGTTAAAAATGTTAGATTATTGATTATAAAAAAAGTTTTTTTAATCTATCATATCAAAATATTTAAATAAATATTAATAAACTTATTATTATTATATTGTATTATATTTTTTAATTTAAATTAAAATCTTAAAATAAAACTTAGTATCTTGAAGAGTTTATAAAAATAAATTGAAAAACTTATATGAACAATATCATAAGTTTTCTCAAACAAATAGTATCATAAAATTTATGTAATTAAGTAAACTCGAATAAGTCAATTCAAACAATCATTTAGTCTCCTTGATATATTACTTTGTTAGTCTATTTAAACATTAGTTGAATTGCTTATGTTCAAATGAAATAGATTTTTAAGTAGGCTAATAGGCCAATCAGACATTCTAAAAGAATTGACTCATGCCTAAAAATAAGCCTATAATAGACTACAAGTCATGCGTAGGTTTTAAAATTTTTAGTAAGTCAAACTCAGACAAAACCTAACTCGAAGCAGCTTATTCTCATCCCTAATGATAGATTAATAATAGTCACAATATTTGTTTAATTGTAAAGGATGTGAAAAGTCACAATATTTGTTTAATGGTAAAGGGTGTGAAAAGTGTATATTTTTCTTTATGATCATATTTCATTTTTAAAGTTGTTAGAAGCTAGTAATTAATTATATAATAGGAAAGTATGTATTCTACATAGTTGTATTCGATAGAGTCGAATACAACATGTAAGTGTTGAAGTTTGTAAGCATGTATTCGATAGAGTTTAATACTGTAATTAGTGAATTATGCTTATGTTGCCTATATATATATAGGTGATAGTGTAAATATAAGTACTGCAATTTTCACTTTAATAAATTTCTTTTTCATAATATAGTTTCTCTGTTTTATTCTTTCTTCTTCTTCATTGTTCTTGAAAACCCTAATTGTTCCAACAAATTGGTATCAACGAGTCTGATTGAGATTCAGTCAATCGGTAATGCCAAACAGCAACACAACATCTACGCAATTTCTTGCAAATCTACTGATTTCCAAAGGTGAGAACTACGAGATATGGGTTACACAAATGAAGACCATCTTTAGATTTCAAGATGTGACTGAAATCGTGAGTGATGGAGTACCTGCGTTGGAAGCAAATGCAAACGATGCTCAGAAGGTTGCACACAAGAAACAAAGGAAGAAATATGGAAAAGCTCTTTTCTGGATTCACATGTGTGTGGATCAAAATATGTCTGAGAAGATCATTGAAGAAGAATTGTCCAAAAGGGCGTGTGATAAGTTAAAGAACTTGTACGGTGGAGATGAAAAATTGAAGAGAGTGAAGTTGTAGATACTGAAAAAGAAATTTGAGATGACTCAAATGAAAGAAGATGAATCATTTTCAATTTTCTTTTCGCGTGTGGTACTACTAACAAACAGATGGAGGAGTATGGTGAATCGATCACTGATTTGCAAAAGATTGAAAAAGTATTGCGATCTCTGAGTGTAAGTTTTTACTACATCGTTTAATCTATTGAAGAGTCCAATAACCTAGTTAAGATGAATGTGAAAGAACTTCAATCTTCATTGGAGGCTCATGAGATGAGACTGAAGCAAAGGAACTCAGAAAGGGAGGAAGTGGTGAAATAGGCACTGCAAGCAAGATTTATCAAGAAGTCTGATAGAGAAAAGAAGAAATAGAGAAAGGAATGTGCAACAAGTATTTCGAGAAGAAAGTTAACATGAAGGAGATGCAGTGTTACAAATGTCAATGATTAGGTTATTATGCTCAAGATTGTCGGGAAAGAAGGAATCAAGAGCGAAAGATAATGAAGAAGAGAAATATGCATATGCTGGAGAAAGTGACTCTGAATATATCCAACTCAACGCAAACACTCAGCTAAATAATGAACAAACCAATATGTTGTACATGGACTCGGGATGCATCAATCACATGATTGGGAATAAAAATGGGTTCACCAAGTTAGATAAATCAATTAAGAAAGTGAAGAGGTTTGCAGATGGTAAACATGTCAGATCAACTAGAAGAGGAAACATAGTTGTGATTAGAAGAGATGGTCAGAAGGCCAATATTAATGATGTATTGTATGTACCTTCTATGACAATTAATTTGATTAACATGTGTCAATTACTTGCAAAAGGGTATAACACGAAGGTGGAAGAGAGTCAGGTGAAGGTTTATAATGGTGAAGGAAGGATAATTCTGAAAGCACCATTGGCATATAACAAAACCTTAAAGATTGAGATTGACATGGTTAATCATCAATGTCTTGCTTCGACTGTTGTTGAAGACAAGAACTGGCTATGGCATCACATGTACGAACATCTAAAAATTAGAGGTCCCGGTATGCTCAACCAGAAGAATATGGTATATAGCTTACCTCAAACGAAGAAACCATGTCAGATGTGTGACGATATTGCAAAGCAAAGATGGCTAGGAAACCATTCAAACATGACTTTACCATGAAGTCGAGAGAAAAGCTAGAGCTTGTTCACTCTAATGTGTGTAGACCTTTTGAAGTAAGGTCAAATGAAGGTAATTGTTATTTCATAACCTTCATTGATGAATTCACTATATATATATATATATATATATATATATATATATATATATATATATATATATATATATATATATATATATATATATATATATATATATATATATATATATATATATATATATATATATATATATGTGGATTTACCTTATTAAAAGGAAGAGTGAGGCATTCACACAGTTCAAAAAGTTTAAATTGCATGTCAAGAAACAATGTGGATGCAAGTTGAAGAAATTGAGAACTGATGGTGGAGGTGAGTACACCTCTATAGAATTTGAAATATTTTAAAATGAGGAAGGTATAGAGCATGAGGTCATTGCACCCTATACACCTCATCGCAATGGTATAGATGAGAGGAGAAGTAGAAGTATATTGAACATAACCATGAGCATGTTGAAAGCTAAAGAAATACCAAAGAGATTTTGGGGTGAAGCAGTTTCGACAACAATATACATTCTAAATATATGTCCAACCAAGAAGATAGTCGACGATACACCTTATGAGGCTTGGACATGACTAAATCCAAATGTTAGGCATCTGAGATTATTTGGATCAATGTGATTCAGGCAAGCACCTGAACAATTGAGGAAGAATCTAGATGATCGAAGTCAGACCATGGTGCTCATAGTTTATCATTTGATTGGTGCATACAAATGTATTCACCAAATAAAGATAAACTAGTGATTAATATGGATGTTCTAGTGGACAAAAGCAAATGGTGGAATCGGAATCAGAGGTCAATTTGATATGAGCAAGATACAATCATAGTTGTTCTTAAAGAAGACCAACAAACTGAAACCGCAACTGCTCAAAATGAAGAACCACTTGAGCAGAATGTTTGAAGATCTACTAGAACGAGAACTGATTCCATAAAACTAGCTGGATATGAGAGATTTCTAGATCAAGCAATCGATGTGGATGGTGATTTCATAGGAGAAGTGATTATGATGGATGAATCAGAACCATTTGACTTGGATCAAGCCATGAATGATTAATCAAATCGGTTGGCATCCATGCAAGAAGAACTCAGCCCAATCGAGAAGAATAAGACCTGGGAGCTTCTAGAGAAGTCAAATTAAGAAGCCAATTGATTTGAAGTGGGTCTACAAGTTGAAACTAAGGCCAAAGGGAGAAATTCCAAGAATAAGGCAAGATTGGTAGCGAGAGGTTTTCTACAAAAATCTGGTATTAACTTCGACAAAGTTTATGCACATGTAACAAGGCTAGAAACCATCAGAATTGTTTTGTCAACCTTAACATACAAAGGATAAAAGATGTATCAATTAGATGTAAATTCAACATTTCTGGATGGACCATTGGAAGAAGAGGTCTATGTTTGTAAAGCACTAGGATTCAAAATCAAAGGACATGAACATGAGGTGTATAGATTAAGAAAGACTTTATATGGTCTGAAGCAAGCCCTAAGTGCTTGGAACAAAAGAATATATGGCTTCTTGATCTAGGAAAGTTTCAAAAAATGCGTCTCAGAACATGTAGTGTATGTCAACAATGCAAGCAGTCTCAGTCAAGTCATTATATGCTTGTATATGGATGACTTGATGAATACAGGTGCGGATGAAGCAGAAATAAAAAGGGTCAAGTCAAAACTGATGTAGGAATTTGAAATGTCCGACCTAGGGAACTTGTCGTATTTCATAGGGATGGAGTTTAACGACACAATTGAATGAGTATTTATACATCATACGAAGTATGTCCAAGATATCTTGAAAAGGTTCAAGATGAGTAACTGTAATGTAGTCGTCACACCATTGGAAACTGGAGCAAAATTGAGAAATGATACAGATGATGAATTTATAAGTGCAACGTTATACAAGAAAATCATTGGATCCTTAAGGTATCTATGTTTCATACCCTAATTTTTAACCCTAAGATTCCACATATCATTTGCATCATTTCATACAAACTAGATCACATCTTGGTCCTTCCCTTATTCATCTTTGTGTTTTCTTCTTGCAGGGATCACCAAGCACCTCTTTGTTGGTGTTTAATCTTTGTGTTTATATGATTAATTAATTATCTAACCACTAATAAAAAATAGAACAAATATGTTTTAATTTCCTCAAGCATATTGTGAAAGGTAAGGCTTTCCATTCAAGAGCATCTCAAAGTTTTCTTACTTACTTCTCAAG
This sequence comes from Lathyrus oleraceus, assembly GCF_024323335.1. NCBI lineage: Eukaryota > Viridiplantae > Streptophyta > Magnoliopsida > Fabales > Fabaceae > Lathyrus > Lathyrus oleraceus. Next base: position 83,347,970 of record NC_066584.1, on the reverse strand, counting down.
GAAAGTCAAAGATTCATGTGTTTATTTTCATTCCTTCCTCAATAATCAACTCAAGTTTTAAGCAATTTAATCAAGAGAAAACCAAGGACACCTTATTTTCAGTTCATGTGATCACCCATGTTCTTTGAAGTGCATGGAAAGTCCAAGTGTACAAGCTTGTTCCAAGTGGTTTGACCAAAAAGTCAACCTTTGAAGTCAAGGTTCCAAGGATCACAACTCCTTCAATTATCAATATTTTTGAATGATTCTTTTTGCATATGACTCTTATCAACATCCTCTACAACTTCTCTTTACATTACAAGAGCCAATTATTCTTGGAGGATCATCAAAGGTTTGGAGACATTATAGGTCATTTATGGACTTAGTGAAATTTGACCTATTTTTCAAGTGACTTTTTCTTAACTTTCAAGCATCATAATTTCTTCAATTTTCAACATTTGAGGTTGATTCTTTTTGCACAATATCATTTGTGAGGCTCTATATAAGTTCTTCAAGGATCAAAGTCAAGTTATGCTTGGAAAGCCATGGAATTCATAAAGACATTATAGGTCATTTTCAGTCATGGAACACTTGAATCTTTCTAAGTTACATAACTAGTTTTTCATGCCAACTTCAACATGCCATAACTTTGTGCTCAAACATCCAAATTCAACCTTTCTTGGCACATTGTAATCTTTGCTATGATGTCAACACATTGCAAAAATAATGGGATTAAAAAACTTCATGAGCAGGATGCCCCATTGGGTTGAACATGGTGACTTGGAAATGAGAAATTGTCATTGCCCAAATTTTGACCTTCATTAATCTCAATTCCAAGCCAAATTAGCATGTGTTTTGGACCTAAACATGTTTAACCAAGTCTCCTGAAGTTAATTGACCTTTGAAACGCATCATTTGGCTGAGTTTTGATGAGTTGCAAGTTACATTTTTTTGACATTCAAATCAAATTCATTTTGTATGAATTCAACATCATTTCACCCGTATTTGGATCCAAACACGTTCCTTATAAATAGAGGAAGCTAATGCGTTCATTTTCAAGATTTTGATAGCCAAGAAATCCCTGCTGCAACTTGAACTTTTCCAGAAAAAATCAACTATCGTGTTTTGAGGTTCATCCTGTTTCAATCCAATTTATTGATTCCATTAGCATCTTCGACATCCTCTAAAACTTTTGCAACAATTCCCAAGCTCTGAGACCTTCTGAAGTGCTCTAACCAGATCGAGCTTCATGAACTTTTGATCACCATATGGACAAGGTAGTTCTGAGCATCATTTAAACTCAAACAGGTTACCACAATGTAGTTCTTCACTCTCTAATGCTTTCCCCTAACTTAGTTGGTGTTAATTGATCGTGTTCATCATTTAATTTAATTTTTGTGGCTTGCTTGTTTATGAAACTTCTCTGAAATTCCCTTTGCTCAATTTAGATAAATGAATTTGGAGCATAAGGTTGAATTCGGAATGAGAAGAGGATCACAATGGTGGTGGTCTCGTGTTCTAAATTTACCAAACGATGAAACTTCGGTGATAGCTCACTGGAGAAGATGAATGGAATGTTCCAGGTCGTCTGAGTTTGGCTAGACACGTTGGACAAATGAAATGTTTTGATTGGTTGGTTTTGAATTGGATCATGTGTGTTGTTTGTAGCGCGTTCCATCGTGCATCCTAATCTGAGGAGTGTTGAATCTGTCACATCAATTAATGAAGCGTGATCTAACGCTTCGTGTTTTTTCTTGATTTTTATTCTTTTTCTTTTATTATTTTTAATTGCTTTTTCTTTTAAAATTCATAGTAATTTCATTTTTTATCGAAAAAATCCCAAAATAATTTCTAAAATCATCTTTTATTTTTCTTCATCTGATTTTTATTTTTTCACATTTTATTTCACTATTTTCATGAATTTTCTCTTTTCTCCTTTGTTTTAATTGGTTTAAAAATACTTTTCTGTATTTTTAAATTATGAAAAATATATTATATGCTTCTTATTTTTATTTCCAATCTCCCATAATTTTCTTGGTCATTTATTTGGTGTTTTGAAGGACTTTATGGAATTTTCACTTTATTTCATTTAATTGCATTTTATATTTGTGTAACCTTTGTAAACTTATGTTGGCCTTGGATCATGATAGTTTGGATTATAAGTCTCATCAAACTCAATGGATCTTGGGTGTTGATGGGGTGAAAACCCTAATCCACCAAAATGGATGATTGATTTTGATGATGGCTTGATCAAACTTTTGATCCAATTTGGTTGTGACCTCTTTTGTCATCTTCTTCTTCATCTCCTTATTTTCCCTTTGATTAATTGGATGATTTGTGTCCATCTTGTTCCTGATGTGTGGATTGGTACTTGATGAACTTTCACCATTTCAAATCTACCTCCTAATTGATCATGGATCATTTAAAGTATTTTGGATTGATGCATTAGTTTGTCCTAAGCACTATGAAGTATGGATTGAAGTAATGGACCATCCTCCTAGCCTTTGTGCTTGATCATTTTTTTGTGGCATGGCTTCAGGAGAAACATTGTTTCATTCTGGTGGCTATTGATTACTTCACCAAGTGGGTTGAAGCAACATCTTATGCTAATGTGACTAAGCAGGTTGTATTCAGATTTATCAAGAATCAGATTATTTGTCGATATGGTGTTGCAAGTAAGATCATCACTGATAAGGGGGTTGAACTTGAATAATAAGATGATGAAATAACTTTGTGAAGACTTCAAGATTGAACATCATAACTCTTCTCCTTATAGACCTAAGATGAATGGGGTTGTTGAAGCTGCAAATAAGAATATTAAGAAGATTATCCAGAAGATGGTTGTGACATATAAGGATTGGCATGAGATGCTCCCTTTTACTTTGCATGGTTGTCGTACATCCGTCCGGACTTCAACAGGGGAAACCCATTTCTCTCTTGTGTATGTCATGGAAGCAGTGCTCCCCATATAGGTTGAGATCCCATCAATGAGAGTCTTGATGGAAGTCGGATTTTCTGAGGTTGAATGGTATCAAAGCAGATATGATCAATTTAATTTGATTGAAGAGAAGAGGATGACAACTTTGTGTCATGGACAATTATATCAAAAGAGAATGAAGAAAGCATTTGACAAGAAGGTTCAACCTTATGTATTCAGAGAAGGCGACCTCGTGCTCAAAAAGATATTATCTTTTAACACTGATTCTAGTGGCAAGGAACTCCTAATTACGAAGGCGCATATGTTGTTAATAGAGCCTTCATTGGCGGTGAAATAACTCTTAGGACTATGGATGGTGAGGATCTCCCTAGTTTTATGAATGTCGATGCATTCAAGAAATACTTCGCCTAAAAAAGTAAAAGAACAACTCGCTAAGTTGAAAACCAGAAAGGGCGACTTAGGCAAAAATGAGCATCTCAGTGGATTGAAAACCCGAAAGGGCGGTCCAGGAAAAAAATTAGAGACATAAATAGAAAATAATCATCCCGGTAGATTGAGTACCCAAAAGGGAAATCTAGGCAAAAGTTAGGGATTATGGCAAGTAACTGCATCAAGGTAGACTTGATCATTTGAAGCAATAGTTCCTATCAAATATTCTCATTCAATTATCCTCGACAGAAGTTTTGAGCATAGTAGAATTCAAAGTTGCTAGGGAGAATAGTGGTCATTGTATTTCAATGTAGCCCTTTCTATGTATTTACCATTTTTCAACTTTGTAATGATCCATGGAGTCATGCCATTTGCGGACTACCATTCTATCAATAAAATTTGAGCCTTTTGCCCATTTGTTTGTTGTTCTTATCTTGTTCTAGTTTACGAAATTTCATTTTATTTTTTATAATAATTTTTTAAACAAAATATATATAAACAATCATGTTTTTGAAATTTACAAAAATTATATTTTTCCTTGATTTGTGAATATAAAAGAGGAATGTTAACAACAATCTCAAGGATGGTAAGATCTTGAAGACCGGAGCTCAGTGTTCTCCCATATAGGATTTTCCTTATGAATGTATCTAGGACTCATCAGGAAAGTTGCCAACAGGTCTTCACAGTAGAGTTTGTTTAGATGTTTCTTATCTCTGGAAAACCTTTCCCTCCCTCAGGAGTTCATTCTGTTAGAAGATTAAACTTTGGGTCTCCGAGTGTTCGCTGTGAATTTTGGCGAACAACCTCTGGTTTACCAAAACTTGTAGAATTGGGTTACTTGCAGGATCAACCACACAAATCCTAGGACATGTGCAGATCTAGATGACTTTGAAGATATCTAGAACAACTTTCATATCTTTCATTTTTTGTTCTCCAAATATTTTATGTCGAAAAATGTTGATTAAAACATTTAAACAAACGTAAATTTGATAAGATTAGATGAATGGCAGGAAATAACTAACGAAATATAAAGTGTCGAAAAGAAAGTGCAGAAAGATAATTGACTGGAAAACGTAAAAGGAATTTGTAAAGAATTTTAAACTTTATAAAATAAACTTTGAAAGAAGTTGGTGTTAGTTTACACATACATGTTCCAAATATGACTCTTTTCTCTCACACGGGTACTTTGAGTATTTTCAGGAATTTTGTACAAGTAAATTTTTCCACCCCTCTTTTCGATAACAACTATCCTATTTATATACAAATAACATAACTGTTACTAACGACCAAATCCTAAAACTGTGACAAATGGCTTTCTTCTTTTCGCCAGATGCTTCCACGCGTCTTCTGCCAAACGTCACAACTCTTCTGAATTTGAATATTTACATTTTACGTCGAAATGACGTCTCTCTCTAGACTTTGTCGAATTGTCGAAATACTACAACATCCTCCACGTCTGTCAAAGGTGCCTTTCCATTTGCAGATATCTTGTCGAAATGTCGAAGCTTCAATTTTGTCGAAGTGTCGAACAACACTTATCAACCAAAACCGTTTATCCCATGTCGTCATTTGTTGAAAGAATCATTCTGCATACCAAATCTCATGACGTCGAAAACGCATGTATACAAATTGCCCCCCAGCAAAGACGTTTCGACTGTTTTTTTCTGGAGAAACAGTCATTTGTTGTCAACCAATGTTTTGATGCCATGTCAATTAATATTTATTAAATCCAAGTCTGATAATCTCAATTCCTAACATAAATTCATCATTACACTTTCTCCAAAATGTCACGTCTAGCCCACGTTTAGAGTTCACTTCCATCATTTCCTCACATCATGATCTCTTTTCAACTTCCACCTCTCTAACACTCCCATCAGAATCGGCCACGTGTCCCACTACCATCATTACCATTCTAAAGCGTTTCATCATCTTCTTCCTATAAATACCCATAAACCTTTTTCTTTAAACCCTTTTTCACTTCAGATTACTTTTCTTCATACCTATTTCTTAAGCTTTCATACTCTCCTGAGAAAAATCCCCAAGTTCTTCCTAACAATGGCGCCTCAAAAACCTTCAAGCAGCAAACATTCCAAGAAGAAACAAGACTCAACTTTCTCTCCTGTGCATGATTTAAAAGAACCAATGACCATTGGAAATCAACAGTATGTTCCAGAACCTCCAAATGAGAAAGAGAAAGAATGCATCTATAAATCCCAGGTATTAATCCCTGTTCTTATTTCTGGAAATTGTCATGCTATGTTAGGTCCCCTTCCAAATTTAGAGATTAAACCAGATCGCTTAAAAGAATTTTTCCCATCTTACTTCCACACAAAACCCATAGGCGCTTGAAGAAAACCTCATCCTAAAGAGAAAGTTGTAGAACAAAATGACCCATCGAGTTCGACGGATACTAGAGAGTTGGACTTAGCCTATTTGAACTACCCCAGGATATTTAGAACTTGTCCATGGTCGAAATACCCTTCTGACTACGTATCTTGGCTGGATAAAATCGAAAAAGTTAAAGGGGCTTTTTGGAAAGAGGTAGGCATTTTCGACCTTTTTCAGTTGTCGAGAGTAGGACCCAATATCTGTTCAAATATGCTTTTGACTTCTCTCTACTTCTGGGATAGTACCTACAACACCTTTCACCTCCCTTGTGGGATGGTTACGCCCACTCTTTTCGACGCGGCAGCCATTGTTGGCCTTCACCCCAACGGTATAGACTTCGACCCTACTGTCTTAAATGAAGATACCATCGCTTTCGAGACTAGCCTCGCCCCATACTCCTTATTTATGTCCTATTATCATGACAAGAGTACTACTGAAGTTTCAGATGTCGAACACATAGCTTTTCTAACACTGTGGCTATCCAAATATGTGTTTTGCTCTCGCTCCCTCCAGGTTGCTAAGAGATTCATTACCATAGCCAATCAGCTTCATGCAGGCACAAAACTATGCTTGAGCGAAATGATTCTGGCGAACCTTTATGAATCTCTGAGTGAGAGGGTACATCTTTTGAAAAACGCCAAAACTCAAGGTAAAATCAACTTATCAGGACCTTTTGGTTCTTGCAATTATGGCTCAATGCCACATTTGAAGCTAATCTTCCTATAGCACCAGAAGTAGATGAAGAAGAAGTAAAAAATAGGACTGTCGAATGGCCAAGGTTGGTGCTAATAGCGCCAACTGATGAAGGAATCAGCCTTCGACAAGCTTTCAAAAGCTATGTCATGATGTTTGCCAAGAGGTATCAGTTTACTTCGACCATGGCACCTTTTACTGATTGAAAAATTGGACCTAAGTGGTTTACCCAACAACTGCCTTTGGAGATGCAGAAGGATGAAAACATATTTCTGAATGTTTGGGAATCATTCTTAACCCCTAGGCTCCTTTTTTCTTACCGTAACACCACTAAAAACCAAATTGCTCTGATAGTTTATCAACCTAACCTTGTTTCTAGACAGTTTGGCCTAATCCAGATAAAACCTCGACCTATATTTCCCAAGAAAGGATCCATCATCTTTTATAACTCCCTTCATACTGAAGACGAGGGCAAAGAGCTGTCGAAGAAACTGGCTGATGATTTTCTCGACATTCGACCAGTTATATTTTGACCATCATTCCTATGTACTCCTGAGTTTGACGAATGGTGGAAAGATTATTATTCCAACAGATTTTTCGACGTAGCTGCCTTTGCTACACATTTGACAAATGCTTTCGCTTTTGTGCAGGATCGGACCAAAAAAGGTATCCAAAGACACATTAGGGAAATACAGAAATTTCAAAAGTATTTCGAAACTGCGTATAGACCTGATGATCTTAGTCGAACCATACACGAAGCAGCAGCAGAATTGAAACGCAAACTGACGGAGAAGTTTGAAAAACTGTCATTGCCTTCAAACCTTCGACCAGAGGCGCGCTATGACCTGGCTTTCAGTTGTCATCCACCAAAATTCCCTCCTTTGCCAACCGCTGAATTTGGCGTGGCATTTAGCCCTCCATTTCCAGATTGGTTTGTTTGTGGGGACTTTATGAAAATTCTCCGTCAACAATACAAAAAACCTGCTGAGCGTATGGTTCCGACTAAGTATCATCTGGGCGAATACCCAGGACACCTTCATATTGGAATAGAACACGTTCGCGTGGAGGATCCCATTCTTAAAGGTGTTCACAGAAAACCATGATTTTTTTTCTTTTGTTATTCTAACTGTAATATCATGTATTTCTTATATTTGTTTCTGAATCTTCTTTCTTTCCCTAGCCGTGAGGATTCTTGCCAAGAAAACGTCTGTCGAAGCATCGCCCAGTGCTGCTAAGAAGCATTCGACAAAGGTACAACACATCACTTCTTCTCATTTATTTGTTTCCTTTTAAGAAACTAACTGGCTTTGGTTTGTATGACTAGGCAATTTGAAAACCCCCAACAATCCAAAAGAGAAAGAGTGAAGAGGATAAAGAAGAGGATAAAGTCCCTAATGAAGAGTCTGGTGACGAATCTCCAGAGTTAATCCCTCCCCCTCAGAAGAAAAAGAAACTCACGAAGGTCTCTTCCCAAAGGTCCATCGTTAAATCAACTAGGAAGGATTCTGCAAGTACTCCCCCTGCTAAGCCTCAGTCGAAAGACACGGAGAGTGCGAAATCCAGTTTTAACACTGAGATTCCTGAGGTAAGTTTTTTTTTATATTTCAACAGTATATATTCACCTTTCCTGCATCTTTTTCTTCTAAATCTTATAATTATTTTCAGGAACAAGTGGCTGTCGAAAGGACCCCTGAGAAAATTCTGGAGGAAACAGTCCTAGAAGAAGATATCCCTACAAGTGATCTTGTCAGACAAACTGTAGCAGAATTCGACGCTACAGTGGGTGAAGCTTCTGAAGATGAATCTCCTCCTCATCCAGGATTAAATGCTGCACCTCAGGGTGATGACATTAACATGGAGGCTGGGGTCGAAGATGATCCTGAAGATGAAGCTGCCAAAGATGGGGACAACCAGTCGAAACAAACAGAGGCTGAGCATACTTCAAAGCGAAACACTCCACCTGCTCCTGACCAGACCCAAGGGAGTGGCAAATCAACTGGTTCGACTAGTTTCTCTTGCGAGGAGCTTGAAAATCTCAAAGTGTAGAGACCCTTAGAGTATCTGAAGGCCATGCTTAGCTCCCGTTTTAATTTCCAAGATTCTTCACAGAGCAGTTCGACTACTTCTGGGGCCACTTCTGAAGCGCCATCCCTTGGCAACATCTTGACCAAAATTAAAACGAAAATCCTTGATGTTGATTTGTTCAAAATTTTGGAAGAGAACTCCCTTGCTCATCTTGAACTTAAGAAAATTTTGAAGCAAGTGAATGTCTTTGAAGCTTCTGCTGAGGTTGGAAGTTTTATGATGGAGCTGATGACCCTTATTGACTTGGCCACTTCAGATCTTCATCGTCAAAGAGACCTTACCAATCAAATCTCTTCAAAGTCTGAAACTCAAACTGCTGAATGGGATGCTGTTTCGACTTCGACTGACAAAGTTTCAAAATTGCAAAAGCTTTTTGAAACTTATGTCAAAGAAGTTGCTGCTTGTGATGACAATATCCAAAAATGGGAGAAACAGATAGCAGCACTTCAAGAAAAGATCTCTCAAGAGAAAAAATGTAAGGCATCCATACAGCAACCCAAGCAGAGCGAGATTGACGAAGAGTTGAGGGTGGGTATTCGACATGCTGAGAAGGCCCAACAACTTAGTCAAGAGATTGAGACTCTTTATACTCACAAAAGTCTTTGTGATCATCGACTCCAGTTTCAGAGGCAGAAGTTCGCCACTTTGAAGGAAACTTTTGCCAGTATTAATTTGTAGTCGAATTGATTTAACAATTCTCAGCCCTTTGAGGCTTTCTTTGTAATGACTTTAATGCCATTTTTATTTGGCAAATCTTATCACAATTATGTTTGCAATTATTCTATCATTATTTTTATTTCCTGCAATATTGGCTTATATTTTTTCAAATACTTGCCATTTATCTTTAGGATTCTCTCATCCTTCCCTATTTCTTCAATCTCATACGCGCCGTTTGAAAATATTTTCAAATTTTGGAAAGGTCCTTCCCACTTAGGAGACCATTTTCCCATTAACTTATCTTTTCGATCCATAGGAAGGATTACTTTCCAAACGAGATCACCAATTAAGAAGGTCTTGAATTTTACTCTCTTATTGTAAGACTTTTCGACTCTTTCTTTTTGTCTTCTTATTAGATCTAGCGCCCGTAGTCTTTCTTCGTCCAGATCAACCAATTCATCCATCATCATACTCCAATACATATCTGATGGGATTTCATGATGCCTTTGCACTCTAACTGACTGCAAATGTATTTCGACTGGTAAAACTGCATCATGTCCGTAAGTCAACTTAAATGGAGTCGAATTCGTTGCTTCTTTAGGAGACGTTCGACAAGCCCACAAGACTTGATCTAGAGTCTTATGCCAATTTCTAGGTTTTTTCCCTACATGCTTCTTGATCAAATTTATCACTACCTTGTTGGCTGCTTCGACCTGCCCATTGGCTTGAGCATAGTAAGGTGTCGAAGTAAGGAGTTTAAAACATGTTTCTTGTGCAAATTTCTGCATGTTTTTACCAGTGAACACAGATCCTTGGTCTGTTGTTATTGTTTCAGGTATCCCAAATCTGTAAATTATGTATTTTTGGATAAAGTCTATGACTGCTTCCTGATCCACATTTACCAATGGTATAACTTCAATCCATTTAGTGAAATAGTCTATCCCAACCAAAATGTACCTCTGTCCTTTTGAAGAGGCTGGTCGAATTTCCCCAATCAAGTCTAAAGCCCATCCTCTAAATGGCCAAGGCTTTATAATTGAATGCAGCTCACTTGCAGGAACATGAGGTATGCCTGCATGTACTTGACACTCCTAACATCCTTTTGCAAATTCGAAACAGTCCTTCAGCATTGTTGGCCAATACATTCCTTGTCGAAATAATAACCACTTCATTTTGTGACCTGCTTGGTGTGCGCCACACGCTCCACTGTGTACATTCGACAAGGCTATGTAGGCTTCGTCTTCACCTAAGCATTTCAACAAGACTCCTTCTGTAGTCTTTTTGAATAATTCATTTCCCAAAAGTACATAACTCAAAGCTCTGTATTTTATCTTTCTTTCTGCTTTCTGATTTGGGTCTTGTAGATAATTCTTGATAGGCTTTCTCCATTCTGAAATTCCTGAATCATCTATGTTGAATATCTCAAAGTTTTCTTCGTCACCGTATCCTAATCTTATTGACTCTAGATCTGATGGGGACAACTTGGTGGATACGACTCTTCCTGTGACTTCAATGGCTTCTTCTAACTTTTCCTTCGACACTTTATATCCAGATGCTAGTTGAGCAAGATCGTTCGCTTCTTGATTCTCCAACCTGGGAATGTGTCTGAAGACCACACTGTCAAACTCCTTGAGAAGTCTATTGGCTATTACAAAGTACATGATTAAATTTTCTTTCACGCATTTATACTCTTTAGTCAACTGCTTTATCACCAGTTCAGAGTCGCCCATTATTTCGACTCTTGTTTCCCCCAATTTCAACAAGATTTCAAATCCAGCGATCAAAGCTTCATATTCTGCTTCATTATTTGAACATAGACTTTCAACTTTGTACTTGAATTTTGTTGGAATTATGTCAGGAGAAATAATCAACATCCCAACGCCAATTTCATTTTTATGACTGGAACCGTCGAAATACAGTTTCCAAGGTTCTAATTCGACATTTTCTACATCTTCGTTTATAAAGTGGTCGGCTATAAAATCAGCGACCACTTGTCCTTTCACAACTTTTAAAGGAAGATATTTCAAGGAGTATTCTGTTAATGCTAAAGCCCATTTTCCAATTCGACTATGTAAAATAGATTTAGATAACATATACTTTATCACGTCGAAATGGGAGGAAATATATACATCAACAGGTTTTATATAATGCTTTAATTTCATACAAGATAAGTATACACACAGACATAGCTTTTCTATAATACTATATCTAGTTTCGGCATCGTTCAGGACTCTACTGAGATAATAAATGGCTCTTTCGACGCCATTCTCATCTTCTTGACACAACATACTTCCTAATGTTTTGTCTGATGCCGAAATGTACAATCTCATACTTCTTTTTCTGCAAGGAGACATCAGGATTAGGGGACTAGCCAGGTATTCCTTGATTTTGTCGAAGGCCGCTTGCTGTTCTTGCCCCCATGCGAAGTCTTCCTTCTTTAGTAGAAGCAGAGGAGAGAAAGCTTGTGTCTTCCCACTGAGATTGGAGATGAATCTTCTGAGAAAGTTGATCTTCCCTAGCAGAGACTGCAACCCCTTTTTGGTCGATGACGCTTTCGCCTCCATTATGGCTTTGGCTTTGTTTTCATTTATTTCGATCCCCTTCTTGTGGACTACAAAACCAAAGAAATCACCCGCCTGCACACCAAAAGCACATTTAAGTGGGTTCATTTTCAAACCAAACTTCCTCATCCTTTCAAAAGATTGTCGAAGATGATCTATATGACTTTTCCCTGAAACAGACTTAATCACAATATCGTCAATATACACTTGCATGAAAGTCTCAATGAAGTCGTGAAAAATGGAATTCATAGCACGTTGGTAAGTTGCTCCAGCGTTCTTTAAACCAAAAGGCATTACTACCCATTCGTACGTTCCTATTGCTCCAGGACAACGGAAAGCCGTTTTAGGAACATCTTCTTCAGCGATAAAAATTTGGTTATAGCCAGAGTATCCGTCTAACATACTTAAGTACTCATGGCCGGCTGCAGAATCTATGAGCATTTCTGCCACTGGCATAGGATATTCATCCTTTGGGGTAGCCGAGTTTAAGTCTCGAAAATCAATGCATACCCTAAGTTTTCCATTTTTCTTAATTACTGGAACAATATTTGCAATCCATTCGACATACCTGGTTGTGCGGATGAACTTGCATTTTAGAAGTCTTTCGACCTCTTCTTTTATTTTCGACAGGATCTCTGGTGCGAAGCGTCTCGGAGTTTGCTTTACTGGCTTCTTTCCTTCCATTATTGGCAACTGCATTTCGACCAAACTTCTGTCAAGACCAGGCATCTCGTCATAATCCCATGCAAAACAATCTTTGAACTCTTTCAGCAACTGGACTATTTCGACCTTGAACTGGGGGTCCATTTTTGCGCTTATATAGGTTGGTCTATGTTCTTCCCCCACTCCTAAGTTTATTTCTTCTAACGGATCCTGTGCCACCATCTTCTCGTTTGTTGACACTGGATCTTTTTCGAACCCTAGAGGTTCGTCGTCATAAATGGCGTCCAGCTTTTGCCATTCGCCCATTTGGTTGTTATCATGATCTTCTACAACGTCTTTTTGGGGACATTGTTTGTTGGAGTTTTCTTTGCTGGCTTCGACAGCCATGTATTTTACTTCAGCCTCAAGGGCCTCTTTGAGTTTATTTTCGGCTATGTAAGCCGTAATCTTTTCGAGCGCTGATTGTTTACTCGTCATCGTCAAATTCGCTTCCCCATCCCGTTGGCGCTATATGAGTAGTTCCCCACATGTAAGTTTCGCCAATTACTTCTTTATCCCACTGGAAACCATGTGTAGGATGAAGGTACATGGAGCATTACGCATTGTCTGTCGCCTTTAAGTCGAATTTTGCTGGACTGCATGGAGGTATGTGAGCCAGGTTCTTGTCGAAGCTTTGACTGTTGACATTGTTTATCTCTGTCATGAAGTAGCTTTGATCAGCCTCAATGTTTTCGACGATCCCGTCTGGCCTCCATATGGCTATTCGCTGATGCATTGAAGAGGGTACGACTCCTACGCCATGAATCCACTCCCTTCCAAGCAGTAGGTTGTAGTTCGCCCTTGAAGCAATGACCATAAACATCGTTCGTCTTGTTATGGTTCCAACAGTCAGATTCACCTGGATAACGCTCATGGTGGTTCCTACTTTTCCTTCATAATTCGACAGCACCATGTTGTGGGGTTTCGCGTCTGAGTCGTCTTTCCCTATCTTCTTCAGCATGAAATGGGGCATCAAATTCACTGTTGCTCCACCATCCACCAGTATCTTATTCACACCGACATTCTCCACCTTTCCTTTTATGAACAAAGGCTTCAAATGAGCTTTCATGGAGTCATCTGGTCTTTCGAAGAAAGCGTTCTGCTCTTCGACGCATCCATTATTCATAACGTAGTAGCAAACGGGCCTGTGTGCCATTGTTTCCTCTTCCATCTCGTCTTCTTCGTCTTCGACCTCCATAACTCTATCATAGTCTCTAGGGAGAACAGAGACCACGTTGCAGATCACATTGAAGGATGATTCTGAGTCAGATTCGAAGTTATCCGTTATTTCGTCGTCCTCCTGCATCTTCTCTTTCGACGCCACAGGTTCGACAATGCCGCCAGGATTGATCTGGAGGGAAACCTCTTTTCTGCTCCTTATCTGGCGATTATTACTAGACTCTGCTTTATCTTTGCTGTCAGTGTCTTTTCCATTCACGCTCTTTTCTGCAACCTCTTTTTCTGCCCTCTTCTGCCTCTGGAATCTCCTCCATTGGGATCTGGACATGGGGTTTTTGCCTTTGTAATTCTCTGAAGGATATGGCCTTGGCTTGTGCTTTTCCATTTCCTTCTTGCCTTCCATCGAAGCGCCTCTCTGAACCTCAAACTTTCCCCATCTGTTCTGCCCCTGGGCGTCTCTAATGGGTTGAACCCATTTGTCGTCCATTGCTTTGTTAGATGGTTTATAGGTGTTATGGCGTCTTTCTCCATGCCTCCACTGGTGGTGATCACTTCTCCTTGGGTCATATCTTACTGTTCCCCAATTCTCTTTCCTCTTGGCTTTATCCACTGCTTCCAGGTTAGTTGTTGCCTTCCTGTCGAAGATTGCACTGCAGCGTGGGCATATCATTACTTCAATTTTCATCCTTTGGCACCTCTTGATGAATTCTATTAAATTTTCCTCCTCTTTAGGATACGCCAGCCTCTGGTGCTCCTTTCGACGATGATCTTCGCCCACTTCGGCCTGGTCCCTCTGAGATATTTCCACCATGTTTACCCCAACACTTCGTTCGTCAGTGATGCTTAATTCGTTCATCTTTCTAATGAGTCTCTCCTCTTCGCCTTCGACACCTTTTGGTGCTTGGTCGAACTCTTTTGCTGGGCAGCAGCACCAAGATATACTCCTGGGGCCATGTTTGCAACAACATTTGTTCCAATTCCTTTTGGGGTCTTCCATTACCCTACGCAGAATCCCACTGACCACGGGCTTCAAAGGACCATTAACAGCTTCCGCTTTAATTTTTGTGACTTCTTCACTGAAAGGCCCCATAGTGTTGACGCAGTTTGCGACATCACCTGTCTTTGTTTGATCAAGATCAAGGCCTTCAGTAGCCTTGTTTTCGATAATGAGGTCTTCAACAACCTTCTTTTTTGTATTAGGGGGATGCTCAATTGCCTCAACTGTTTCTTCATTGTTGTCTGAAGAAACATCTCCCCAACCGCTTGGTTGGATTGTGTTGATGTCGATCTGAGAGCTTTCCGGCGCATTGTACTTCACAAGATAATCATACTTCCCACTTGGCTGTCCCAAGCGGTCCCAATTTTCCTCTTGTCGAAACTTCACATCTTCGACAGTATCGTCACCATCCTTCTTGTCGAAACCTTCAGTAGTTTCCATTCTTTTCTGGTTGTCGAAGCCTTCAGTAACTTCAACTTCGTTCTGGCTTGCGAGATCATCAGCAATCTCAACCATGTTGATGTTTGGGTTGAAACTTCCAAGGGCCTCCACCATTTCCAAATTGCCATCAAGAGCAACTTCGATCTCCACCATGTTCACGATGGATGGTTCAGCGTAGTGGGCTTCGAATGGCTGCATGGGATTCGAATCGATCCTCATCTGTTGTTTGGGTTTGTCACCAAACTTTAGCCTTCCGTCACGGATAGCATTTTGAACGAGATCCCTGAAAAGGAAACAGCGAGACGTTTTATGGCCTAGAAAATTATGGTATTTACAAAAACCTCTCTTTTTCTGTTGTTCCATAGGCGGTTCTTTAGCACCTGGAGGTTTTATTAATTGACCATCTTTAACCAACAGATCGAAAATTTCGTCGCATTTGGTGATGTCGAACATATAAGTCCTTTTGGGGAACTTATCGTTGGTTTCGACTGGGTTTCCGTTCGACGGAGTTAGGACTTTGCACGAATAAGGTGGGCCTTGCTTTAGTTCTGCTAGGTCAATCTCTTGTTCGTCGAAGTTACTTGGTTCGTTTTCGTCGTACTCATCATCTTGGTGAACCCCTACGTAGGCCACCCTTTCTTTTTTATTCTTATTTGCTCTGAATTTTTCGTCCCTTAACCTTTCGACCTGTCTCACTCTATCTGCTAATTGTGCCATATCCCTCAGATACTGGGTATCTAGTTTCTTCCTTATAGCATAATCTAGTCCCCCTGCGGCCATTTCGACCAACTCATGTTCTGGCACCGGGGTAAAACATCTAGCCTTTAACAATCTGAACCTATTCAAATAATCATCTATTGGTTCTGAGTGTTTTCTCTTAACACTGGCTAATTCTTTCAAACTTATTTTTGTTTGACCCATGTAGAATTGTTCATGGAACAGTCTTTCTAATTGGGTCCACGTATACACTGAGTGTGCAGGCAAAGATGTAAACCAAGTAAACGCGTTTTTTGTTAAGGAACTAGGGAAATATTTTATTTTCAAATTTTCATTACGGGCTATTTCCCCTGCTTCGATCAGATAACGTGCTACGTGTTCTATGGTGGACTCGCTAGTATCCCCTGAGAACTTTGTGAACTTAGGCACTTTCCACCTTGGTGGCAATTCTTCTTGTAGAATATATTCTGACAGTGGGGAAGCATAACTAGGCCTTTGTAATCCCATGTTCATCCCATTCTGTGCCATTATCGTTTCTACCATGGCCGCTAAATTATTTTCGACAAGAGGGTCATTATACCGGATCCGCTGTTGCAACACAGCATCCGCGTCCTGGCCTCTCTGGATTACTATCCTTCTAGGTTCTTGTGAAATAGGGACTTCGACACGGGGCTGTTCGACTACATCCTCCTGGTTTCTGACGTTTGTCTGAGGATTGTCTAAAGGCATTTGGTTTATCGTAGGCTCTTCCTGGACCGCTACCAATGGGTTCTGAACCACTTGTTCTCTGTGTCGAGTTTGAGGGACTCCAAAGAAATCAGCAATGCGCGTCATTTGTGCCGCCAACAATTGGTTTGTTTGGGAGGTGTTTTGTATTAGAGGGTTAAACACTGCTCCCATTTGTTGTGTCAACATTTGGACCATATCATGATTACTCTCGTCCATTTGTTGCCTAATTACTTGCGCAGAATTATTTGTTATTGGCGGCACGTAAAGTGGTTGTTGATTTAGTCTACTCATGTTTCCGCCATATCCCGATCCTTGTAAGGGTGAAGACATATTGGTCATAGAATCAGAATATACTACCGGGGAATTGTGTAGGTTTGCCATTACTGAAGTTGGCATTCCAAATGGTTGTTCCCTACCAGGCAGAGGCATGGTGAAATTTGTCACAAAAGGCCTAGAAGTGTTTCCCCACAGGAGGGGGTGTCCCAACGGGCATTTGTTGTGCCCTGAAGGACGAACTAGGCGCATTCTGCGATATTGAAACCGCTGGCATTGACCCTGTTGACGAAGGTACAGCCTCTGACACAGGGACTAATCCTACATTGCCTCCTGTCGAAGAGACAGGGTTGGATACTGGGATGGCTTCATTTGGATTAGAATTATTTGGATGATTCGCCATTTTCCTTACTCTTGTTCTTTTTGGTATTTCTACGTCAGATACGGCTAATTTACCGCTTCTCAGTCTCATACAACGAAGAACAAACTTTGACTAACGATTATCTAAGTTTCTAGATTTCTGCACTGTCCCACTGGGCGTGCCAATTTATTTGCTGTGAATTTTGGCGAACAACCTCTGGTTTACCAAAACTTGTAGAATTGGGTTACTTGCAGGATCAACCACACAAATCGTAGGACATGTGCAGATCTAGATGACTTTGAAGATATCTAGAACAACTTTCATATCTTTCATATTTTGTTCTCCAAATATTTTATGTCGAAAAATGTTGATTAAAATGTTTAAACAAACGTAAATTTGATAAGATAAGATGAATGGCAGGAAATAACTAACGAAATATAAAGTGTCGAAAAGAAAGTACAGAAAGATAATTGACTGGAAAACGTAAAAGGAATTTGTAAAGAATTTTAAACTTTATAAAATAAACTTTGAAAGAAGTTGGTGTTAGTTTACACATACATGTTCCAAATATGACTCTTTTCTCTCACACGGGTACTTTGAGTATTTTCAGGAATTTTGTACAAGTAAATTTTTCCACCCCTCTTTTCGATAACAACTACCCTATTTATATACAAATAACATAACTGTTACTAACGACCAAATCCTAAAACTGTGACAAATGGCTTTCTTCTTTTCGCCAGATGCTTCCACGCGTCTTCTGCCAAACGTCACAACTCTTCTGAATTTGAATATTTACATTTTACGTCGAAATGACGTCTCTCTCCAGACTTTGTCGAATTGTCGAAATACTACAACATCCTCCACGTCTGTCAAAGGTGCCTTTCCATTTGCAGATATCTTGTCGAAATGTCGAAGCTTCAATTTTGTCGAAGTGTCGAACAACACTTATCAACCAAAACCGTTTATCCCATGTCGTCATTTGTCGAAATAATCATTCTGCATACCAAATCTCATGACGTCGAAAACGCATGTATACACTGAGCAATATCTTTTTTTCTTTCCCCAGAAGTATTTAAGCCTTGTATTAGGATTTAGCTCCTTTGATGGCTTATGATCATTGCAGGATTTTCTCCAGCTGAATCCCTAATAAGATCTCTAGTAGAATCTTGTAACACCCCAAAATTTGCCCTCCTCATTCATGCATTCATTTAGCATTTCATATTGCATTTCATCATGTCAATCAGAATTAGATCCGAAAAAAAAATGTGGAAAAAAAATGAAAAAAAAAACGAAAAAAAATAAATAAATAAATTTTTTTTACAAAATAAATAAATAAATAAAAATAATAATAAAAAAATAAATAAAATAATATAAATTTTTTTGGACTTGGGTCTCTCTCATTTGAGCCCACAAAACCATGAAATTCAGTCTATAAATACCAAGGCTTCACTTGAGAAAAAGGAGGAGAAGCAAAATACTCTGAGGTTTCCTTGGAACAAAACCCTGGACAAAACCTGAAGAGAAACCTGACAGAGTTCAGAGCAGCCTCCAAACCCTGAAGGGAACTCAACTGCACAGAATCACTTTTGCCTCACGGGTGCAACTCAATTTCAATCAAGCTCTCCAATCAGGTTTGCCCTATATCCATCATCTTTATGCCTTTAATTTGAATGCTCTAAATGTATGAGGTATTATGGGTGAATTTGATACCCCTTTGATGCATGTGTTTGACAAGAGGTTTAGGCCTCCTACCCTTGGTTGCTTTTTGTGAGCTTTTTGTGAATTGAAAGAGCATGATTCATGTGGTTACATTTTGATTTGGGGGCAACTCTTGGTTACCCTATCTTGTTTCACTAACCCTTTTGTTGAGTTTTTGTGAAGGCACATGACTTTTGCAGGGATAACTTGCGTGGTTTCCCACTTTATTTGTGGGATAACCCCTGGAGGTTCATTCCGATTACCTGTACTGACTCACCTTTCTTTGATGGCATTAGCTTGGGAAATCCTTGGGTTTCTTACTCCTTTAATTGTTGTTACTTCGGATCTTTATCCGTGTGGTACTTTTACCTCTTTTCCGCATTTTATCGCTTTCTTAGCTGGAAGACCTCGATATGAGGCATTTGTTTTCTTTTGTTTATTTACTTCTGAACCCCTTGTTGGCACATTTACTTTATACATGTTTGTTTTGTATGTGTTCGTATCCCTGCAGGTAGCGCGGTTCCTTCGTCGAGGACTGCCTTTTTGCCCTTGAGCATCCCAAACCCTAACCCTTCATTGATTTTTCTTCTCCTAAACACATGTTTACTCCTTCTACTACAGGCGAGTAAGTCTCCAAAGGTCGAGCATCCGGTAGATTGCGTAGTAACGTCGTTCGTCCAAAACCCAATCCATAACCCCGTAGTTAGCCGAACTACGGCTTGCTCTGATTCTCATTCCAGATGAGATACGTAGGTATAAGACGCGATGTCTTAGCGAGCACACATCCCCCAACCCATAGGTCAGCCGAGCTACGAAGACTCTGATTCTCATATTCAGATGAGATACGTATGTAGTGGATGCGACATCCACGCGAGTCATTTTCATTTAACCCTTTTTTTAGTAAATAACACATTAGATAAACTCACACCCTTTAGACAAGAATTACAAAAGTGGATCCCGTAGAGTACTACGGATGCGTAGGGGTGCTAATACCTTCCCTTCGCATAACCGACTCCCGAACCCAAGATTTGGTTGCGAGACCCCGTCTTGTCCTTTCCTTTTTCAGGTTTACTTCGAGCGTTTCCTTTCCCTCCTTTGGGATGAATAACGCACGGTGGCGACTCTTCTGTCATTTTCTTTCGCCGGTTGTTTTAGGATGTCCTGTTGAGGGGAGTCATTGGAGGTCTTTTATCCCGTAATAATGCCAAACCTTCAGTGGTAAACGTATTATTCGCGACTGAAGGGCTGAAGCTGACGAACTTCTGTTCTTAGAACCTACCAGTGAGGGGTGGGCTAAATTCAGGAAACCTTAACCTCCAACCGACCCGGTTTTCTGGAGCAGAGTTTTGGTCTTGTATTATATTCCTCAGTGAATTTCTCTCCAGGAAGTGCAACCTGACAGATGTTCAAGCGGATCCATCAATTCTGATTGACATGCCTTTGCATTGCATAACATCATCTGCATATTTGCATCCAACATCTCATGATTATTCATTTGCAGGGTATTCCCTTTCAAAACGGGGGTGCCTTAAAACTGAACAAGCAGTGCATCGCATACCATGCATATTAACCCTTGTCTGTTTTGTAGGTGTCACCGCAGTGTCTAATATTTGTTCCCTGTATCAGGCAGTTATTGGTCCCAAGCGAGTTCACAGATACCCGACAAAGGAAAACCGTCCACGACTAGCGATGGACCAAGTACAGAAAGAGCTGGCTGATATGCGTGAAAGGGTGGATCAGTTCATGACATTGATGACTGGTATGGCAGCAGGTCAAGAAAAGCTGAGGGAATTGGTTGGGCAACCGAGGCCTGAGGTGGAGATACTAAATGCTGAAGGAAACCCTAGTAACCCTGGGAACGCTGATAACCCTGTGAACACTGGTAACGCGGGTAACACAAATGCTGATGGAAACCCAGGTAATGTTTGCAACACAGGGAATGTTGGAAATGGTATTGGCGGAAGGTACAATGTGAATCAAGGAATTCGGATTAACGGGCACCCCGTTACTGAAGATTATCAGTATGAT
This sequence comes from Lathyrus oleraceus, assembly GCF_024323335.1. Taxonomy (NCBI): domain Eukaryota; kingdom Viridiplantae; phylum Streptophyta; class Magnoliopsida; order Fabales; family Fabaceae; genus Lathyrus; species Lathyrus oleraceus. The sequence goes on along the minus strand of NC_066584.1, from coordinate 83,327,115 downwards.
CAATTTTCTTTGCACGATGAGGCCCTCGAGACCACTCGCCGTATGGATGAGCTTGCTGAGAAGCTCAAATCTTTGGAGTCTCAAAATTCCTTAGGCTTTGATGTCACAAATCTTGGTCTGGTTCAGGGAGTAAGGATTCCTCACAAGTTCAAACCCCCTACTTTTGAGAAATACAACGGGGCTTCTTGCCCATGCACTCATCTCCAATCTTATTTGGGAAGGTTGGGAGCTCACACGGAAGATGAAAAGCTGTGGATGTACTATTTTGAAGACAGTCTAACTGGAGCTTCTCGTGAATGGTATTCTCATTTGTCTCGTACTGCCATCAAGAGCTGGAAAGACTTGGCATAGGCTTTTGTCAAGCAATATCAATACAACTTGGACATGGCTCCAAATCGGACCTTGTTGCAAGGTATGTCCCAGACTGCCAAGGAGACCTTTAGAGAATATGCTCAACGTTGGAGACAGATTGCTGTGTCCGTCCAACCCCCTATGTCTGAAAGGGAGATGGCGGACATGTTCATGAACACTCTTCAAGGAAATTATATTGAGAGATTGGCTGCTTGCCCGTCAATCAGCTTTGCAGAGATAGTAATTGCTGGAGAAAGAATCGAGAGTCTGTTGAAGATGGGCCGAATTCAAGACAATAGTGTTTCCAACCCATCAGGTCCCAAGAGACCGTTTGCTGGTAACGGTCAGCGAAGAAAAGAAGGCGAGGCAAGCGTTGTGTATGCCGGCAGAGGCAGGAGTAAAGGACGCCCTAATTATTATCAAGATCAAGTGGCCGCAGTCACTATTCCAACACCTGTTCCTCAACTGCAATATCATCCGCAACAACAACCCAGGTACAACAATCAACAACAAGGAGGTAATCCGGGTCAGCAGAGACACTATCAACAACGTCCAAGGCAGACGGACCGGGTCATCGAGCCAATCCCAATGCCTTATTCAGTATTACTTCCCAAGCTGATTGACATGAATCTGGTTACATTGAGAACTCTGGCCCCACCAATCGATCCCAATAATTTGCCTAGAGGTTATGATGTCAACGCCAGATACGCTTTTCACTCCAACGCACCTGGCCATACTACAGATAATTGCAAGGCTCTCCAGTTAAAGGTACAAGATTTGAGAGATGCCCAGGCTATCAATTTTGCTCCGGGGCCTAATGTTATCCAGAACCCGATGCCGGCTCACAGCGGGCAGAGGATTAATGCTGTTGATAGTGGGGAAACTTTGAATTTGGTTTCTGATGTGACTAAGGTGAAGACTTCGCTATCGGTGGTTAAAGACCGACTTCTGAAAGGACAGATTTTCCCGGGCTGTGGGGAAGAATGCAGAAATTGTCAAGCTGCCGAAAACAGATGTGACAGTTTGAGAAGGGGTATTCAGCAGCTGATAGATGAAGGTTGTCTTCAGTTCGATCAGGCCCGTCCGGTGAAGAATGATGTATCGACGGTGACGTTTTATTTCACTCCTGAAGAAATATATGTTCCCGAGAGACTCGCTCCGACAACAATATATTTCCCAGAAAGTACAGAACCAGCAGCGGTGAACATCGAAAGTTCGGCACCAGTCGCAATTTACTCTGACAGCCCTCAACCGACTTTGGTTGGTCCAATCACCATCACGGTACCAGGACCTGTTCCGTATGAGAAAGACAGTGCTATCCCGTGGCACTATGGGGCTGATATCTACTGCCAGGGGCAGAAAGTTAACGAAGAAGACATTGACATTGGTAGCTCCGCTGTAGACAATGTTGGAGGGGTTGGTGGCTTCACTCGCAGTGGACGCCTATTTGCACCATCAACAATACGCGCGAATACTGAAGCTGAGGCAGCTGCCAAGGCTAAAGGGAAACAGGTATCCACCGAAGAGGTTACTACTGAGGAAGATCCTCCTAAGACCGCATTCGAGAAGGAAGTGGATGAGTTTATGAGGATTATCAAGAAAAGTGACTACAAGGTAGTCGACCAGCTAAATCAGACACCCTCAAAGATCTCCATTCTCTCACTATTGATGTGCTCTGAAGCGCACAGAGCAGCCTTGTTGAAAGTACTGAATATGGCCTATGTTCCACTGGAGATAACTGTTAACCAGCTGGAGTCGGTAGTTTCCAATGTAAATGCTAGCCGGGGGCTAGGTTTCACCGATAATGACCTGACACCTGAGGGCAGGAATCACAACAAAGCCTTGCATATCACAATGGAGTGCAAAGGGGTGGTGCTTTCCCATGTTTTGGTTGATACAGGCTCTTCTCTGAATGTTCTTCCAAAGAAAGCCTTAATGAAGTTGGATTGCGATGGCATCATCCTGAGGCCAAGTAACTTAGTTGTGAGGGCTTTTGATGGCTCTAAGAGAGCTGTTTTTGGCGAAGTTGAGTTGCCAGTTAAGATTGGACCGCAGGTGTTCAAGAGCACCTTTTATGTGATGGATATCCAGCCTGCCTACAGCTGTCTGCTAGGTCGGCCTTGGATTCATGCTGCCGGTGCTGTTACTTCTACCCTCCACCAGAAGCTCAAATATGAACTAGAAGGTCAGATCGTCACTGTATGTGGTGAAGAGGATATTTTTGTTAGCCACCTGTCTACATTTAAGTATGTAGAGATGGATGGCGAGATACATGAGATGCTGTGTCAGGGCTTCGAAACTACAAACATCAATGAGGTCGCGCCCGAAGCTGTCTTTTCACCTGAGTTTGAGAAGGTCGGGACTTCTATCTCTTCATACAAGCAAGCTGTCGAAGTGGTTAAAGCTGGTAATGCCCAAGGCTGGGGCAAATTTGTGGAGCCAGTCATCAAAGAAGACAAGTTTGGATTGGGGTATGCTCCGGGATCTCAGAAGAATGAAACCGGTACTCTCTCCAGCGGGGGTTTGGTTTCCCCCCACATCGTCAATGCTGCAGATGAAGACAAGGTTGACAGCGACTGTGACTTAGATAGCTGGATTCGCCCGTGTGTCCCGGGAGAAAAGCTCGACAATTGGTCATCTGAAAAAACCGTCCGGGTTACTCTGCTGAAAGAGTGATTTTTATTGTTTTCCTTTATTACATGCATAATAAAGTCTTACACTTTGCCCAAGGTGTAACGGCTCATTTGTAGGGCCATCCATTTAGTTACGTTTCGCAATTATTTTTATCATCAATAAAGGACGGCTTTTGCAAACAATTTTGTGTTCTCTTTCTTTCAGTTTTTTTTACTTTTTACAAAAAAAATGGCAATGTTTCTTTTTTCGTTTTTCCTTTCTTTCAAAAAAAAATCTCTCATTCTAAGGTAAAGCATGATCCTCCATCATGCAGAGCCGACCACTCGGATCTCACTGCTAACGACACTGCTATGGCCAAGTATGACTTCGACAATCCTATCTATCAAGCCGAAGAAGGGGTTGAGGAAGATTGTGAATTGCCTGGAGTGTTAGCCAAATTGTTGAAACAGGAGGACCGAGCTATTACACCTTATCAGGAGGTGATTGAGACCGTCAACATCGGTACCGCAGACGACAAGAAAGAGATCAAGATCGGGGCAAGTCTACAAGCCGAGAGGAAAGACCGTTGATCATGTACTTGACTGTGTTAGAAAGGTCAATGGGTTGTGTGCTCGGTCAGCATGACGAGTCAGGTCGAAAAGAGCATGCAATATACTACCTTAGCAAAAGTTTACCGACTGTGAACAAAGATACTCATTGCTCGAGAAAACTTGCCGCGCTTTGGCATGGGCTGCTCGCCGACTAAGACAGTATATGTTGACTCACACGACTCTATTGATATAAAAAATGGATCCAGTCAAGTATATTTTTGAAAAGCCAGCACTTACCGGAAAGGTTACTAGGTGACAAATGATACTAACAGAGTATGACATCCAATACACTTCACAAAAAGCCATCAAGGGAAGTGTCTTGTCAGACTATCTTGCAGAGCAACCGATTGATGATTACCAACCTATGAGGTTTGACTTTCCTGATGAGGACATCATGTTTCTCAAATCGAAAGATTGAGAGGAACCACTCCCGGAGGAGGGGCCTGACCCTGAATCCAAATGGGTTATGATGTTTGATGGGGCGGTCCACGTCAATGGTCGCGGAGTTGGTGTAGTGTTGATCACACCGGAAGGGGGTTCATATGCCATTTGGTGCCAGAATAACTTTTCCCTGCACCAACAATGAAGTCGAATACGAAGCTTGTATCCTAAGACTTAAGGAAGCCGTCAATATACAAATTAAAACCCTGGATGTATACGGGGATTCAGCTTTGGTCATCAATCAAACCAACGGGAAATGGTGCTATGCTGGAACTACGTACCCAGAATTAACGTATCTCGGTCAGAGACGAATGAAGAAAGCATTTGGTCAGAAAGTGCGCCCTCGGGGGTATCAAGTCGGTGAATTGGTACTCAAAAGATTTCTTCCTCCCAACACAGATCACAGGGGCAAATGGACACCGAACTATGAGGGTCCGTACGTGGTTAAAAGGATTTCCTATGGCGGAGCTTTGATGCTAACAACCATGGATGGCGAAGGATTCCCGTCCCCTGTCAACTCAGACGCAGTTAAAAAAATAATAATAAATACTTCGCATAAAATAGACCCGTTGGACGATAAAAAGAATAGTCCAGGCAAAAAAAGGGGCATCCCGACGAACCAAAAAAAAGAATAAAGAGGTTCGGGCAAAAATTAGGGATATAAAAAAAGAGTACACCCGGTGAGTCGAAAACCCAAAAGGGCGGCTCAGGCAAAAATGGGTATCCCGGTGGATTGAAAACTCGAAAAGGGGGCGATCCAGGCAAAAGTTAGGGAATAAGCGAATGACTATGATCTGAGTTCATCAGTGTTATATCACCGTTTCATTCAATCCGGCAATCTTCGAAGGTTAAAGATCGACTAATCATCCACTTCAGAAAGCAAGATGAGCAGAGCGTCTTGAGGACATACAAGCCATAGCAGAGTCGAAACTCAGTGGGACCCCGTTTCCCCATTGCCATTAGGATAATTCTCTTTTTATAGCGATCACCTCTTTTCAGGGATCAGCTTCCTGATACCCTCGCCTATTCCTGGCACAAATTTTCTCCCCAGTAAGAGTCGAATAATTCAGTTAAAGAGCCTCTTTATTTTTCATTTATCAGTTTGTTTGCAGAAATGTCCGAATTTTTGATAAAACATATTGCATATGAACATAATGGTGGCTTTTGCAGATGATTTGCATAGGAAAACATTTAAAATTGCTTTGAATGTGCTTAATCCCGGACGATGAATTCAAACCGAGTAATTCCCCCGAGGCGTACGTGTATTTTTGGTTGCAGGTCACAGGAACCGGATGCCAAGTCATGAATCCTCATCCCTAAGCGGTTGACAAAGTCTCTCCTCAGCAGAGCATGTTCCCTAGCAGAGTTGACAGTATCCAGACTATATATCCCCAGCGGAGTTGACAGTGTCAAACTGTATCTTCCTAGAAACAGCGGAGTGGTTGCATAACCAACAGATGAGAGGGTGGTGTTCCCAGTGTTCATCTCATTCCCCAGCAGATTATTTTTAACAGATTTGTTAATCCCCAGCTTGAGGGCGATTAGCAAGTTCATATCCCCAGCAAAGGCCGTTTCCTACGACATTTCCCCAAGAAGTGATTTCCCCACAGACTCTCCTCACAGAGCCTCGCCGAACAAAGTTTCCATAGTTGATACTCCCCCCGCAAGGTCAACTTTTCAAGCAGCCAATTTATTTTTGGTGGCTCATTGGTCCCGGCAGACGGATCATTCCCCACAGAGCATTCAAGGATTGATACAACGATCTGTTCCCTACCGGAGTTTGCTTCCCCAAGCAGATTTCTTTTTACACCATGCATAACATTTGCATTTTCATGCATATCATATCAAGCATACACATAAGCTGATAAACAGGTTCTTCCAAGCAGACTAAAGAATTACTTTACAACCAAGGTCATGAGATCCAGCCAGAGGATCAAGCGTGAGTGATCCAGCCTGAGGGTCGTTTTGAAGATTCAGCCTGAGAATCGTTTTTCAGTGATCCAGCCTGAGGGTCATTTTGAAGATTCAGCCTGAGAATCATTTTCCAATGATCCATCCTGAGGGTCATTTTGAAGATTCAGCCTAAGAATCGTTTTCCAGTGATCCAGCCTGAGGGTCATTTTGAAGATTCAGCCTGAGAATCGTTTTCCAGTGATCCAGCCTGAGGGTCATTTTGAAGATTCAGCCTGAGAATCGTGTTCCAGTGATCCAGCCTGAGGTTTATTTTGAAGATTCAGCCTGAGAATCGTGTTCCAGTGATCCAGCCTGAGGGTCCATTTCGAAGATTCAGCCTGAGAATCGTGTTCCAGTGATCCAGCCTGTGGGTCATTTCAAAGATTCAGCCTGAGAATCGTGTTCCAGTAAGCCAGCCTAAGGCTCAATTTGAAGATTCCCCAGTGAAGTCGCCTACAAGCTTTATTTCCCCAGCAAGCCCAAGTCTAATTGAGGAGTCGTTACAACATGTTCTAGCCCGAAGAATATGTACGAAGCCCAAAAGTGGAATATTATCGAAGCTGCATATCTAATATGAAGGTTGGGTGTAGATTTCAAAAGAGGGTTAACCAGCGCATGCCTCAGATGCGGGATCCTAATGACGGGAATTTATCATCAAAACAATCCAGATCTAGCCAGAAGATCGAAGTAGATTCAGCCAGAGAATCGAAACAAAGAAGATCTAGCCAGAAGATCGAAAATCGCAACAATTCAGATCTAGCCAGAAGATCGAAGTAGATTCAGCCAGAGAATCAAAGGAAATAGATTCAGCCAGAGAATCGAAACGGAGGAGATCTAGCCAGAAGATCGAAGAAGATCTAGCCAGAAAATCAAAATCGTATCCAGCCCGAGGATCAAAATTAATATCCAACCAGAGGACTAAATTGAGTATAGGTTCAGCCAGAGGATCGAAACTCCAGATTAAGCCAGAGGATCGGAAGAAAAATAAACAGCACGGTGTATTTCCGCGTTTTTGTGGTGTTCTCGGAGCGCAAATTTTCGGTCTGTCTTTGGTATTCAATCACAGCTCACCCCGTTTGTCTGATAAGCTGTTCGCTTTCATCCTACTCGGTTTAGCTGATGATTGAATAGGGGCAGCTGTAACACCCCAAAATTTGCCCTCCTCATTCATGCATTCATTTAGCATTTCATATTGCATTTCATCATGTCAATCAGAATTAGATCCGAAAAAAAATAAAAAAATAAAATAAAAAAAAATAATTTTTTACAAAAAAAATAAATAAATAAAAATAATAATAAAAAAATAAATAAAATATAATAAATTTTTTTGGACATGGGTCTCTCTCATTTGAGCCCACAAAACCATGAAATTCAGTCTATAAATACCAAGGCTTCACTTGAGAAAAAGGAGGAGAAGCAAAATACTCTGAGGTTTCCTTGGAACAAAACCCTGGACAAAACCTGAAGAGAAACCTGACAAAGTTCAGAGCAACCTCCAAACCCTGAAGGGAACTCAACTGCACAGAATCACTTTTGCCTCACGGGTGCAACTCAATTTCAATCAAGCTCTCCAATCAGCTTTGCCCTATATCCATCATCTTTATGCCTTTAATTTGAATGCTCTAAATCTATGAGGTATTATGGGTGAATTTGATACCCCTTTGATGCATGTGTTTGACAAGAGGTTTAGGCCTCTTACCCTTGGTTGCTTTTTGTGAGCTTTTTGTGAATTGAAAGAGCATGATTCATGTGGTTACATTTTGATTTGGGGGCAACTCTTGGTTACCCTATCTTGTTTCACTAACCCCTTTGTTGAGTTTTTGTGAAGGCACATGACTTTTGCAGGGATAACTTGCGTGGTTTCCCACTTTATTTGTGGGATAACCCCTGGAGGTTCATTCCGATTACCTGTACTGACTCACCTTTCTTTGATGGCATTAGCTTGGGAGATCCTTGGGTTTCTTACTCCTTTAATTGCTGTTACTTCGGATCTTTATCCGTGTGGTACTTTTACCTCTTTTCCGCATTTTATCGCTTTCTTAGCTGGAAGACCTCGATAGGAGGCATTTGTTTTCTTTTGTTTATTTACTTTTGAACCCCTTGTTGGCACATTTACTTTATACATGTTTGTTTTGTATGTGTTTGTATCCCTGCAGGTAGTGCGGTTCCTTCGTCGAGGACTGCCTTTTTGCCCTTGAGCATCCCAAACCCTAACCCTTCATTGATTTTTCTTCTCCTAAACACACGTTTACTCCTTCTACTACAGGAGAGTAAGTCTCCAAAGGTCGAGCATCCGGTAGATTGCGTAGTAACGTCGTTCGTCCAAAATCTAATCCATAACCCCGTAGTTAGCCGAACTACGGCTTGCTCTGATTCTCATTCCAGATGAGATACGTAGGCATAAGACGCGATGTCTTAGCGAGCACACATCCCCCAACCCATAGGTCAGCCGAGCTACGAAGACTCTGATTCTCATATTCAGATGAGATACGTATGCAGTGGATGCGACATCCACGCGAGTCATTTTCATTTAACCCTTTTTTTAGTAAATAACATATTAGATAAACTCACACCCTTTAGACAAGAATTACAAAAGTGGATCCCGTAGAGTACTACGGATGCGTAGGGGTGCTAATACCTTCCCTTCGCATAACCGACTCCCGAACCCAAGATTTGGTTGCGAGACCCCGTCTTGTCCTTTCCTTTTTCAGGTTTACTTCGAGCGTTTCCTTTCCCTCCTTTGGGATGAATAACGCACGGTGGCGACTCTTCTGTCATTTTCTTTCGCCGGTTGTTTTTTCGCGCACTGTATTTTTCAGGTTGCGACAAATCTCCACCTTATTAATATTAACCGCGTATCCGGTTGTACTATGTTATCGGTCTAACCGTTTATGCTTATCTTGTAAGCCTATAAATACACATGTTCATGCGCATATGCATAGCATCATGGTATTTATTTGTACATCTTTCATTCTTTGGTGCCTCCTCGCTCTCTGGTGTTTTTTCTCCCCACAGAGTGTGTGCATCCTCACTCCAATAGAGTGTCAACCTTAAGCAGAAATCATTTATCCTTTCTAATTCCCCATGGATTTTGATCCTCGTGGAAGGTTTTCTTTCAATTTTCCTTTCCAGTTCATTATCTGGATGAAATTAATCCCAATTGAGTTTATTTCCTCATTGGATTGAGTCTTCTTTGACTGTTTATCTCTAGTTCATTCTTGGGTTGAACTTTTGTCCCTGGAGCTTATTACCTTCGTTAAGCTATCACTTGGCTGATAGTTAGGTAATAATATCTCTTTTACCTTCGGTTGGTTACCTTTGTTAAGTTATCACTTGGCTGGTAGTTGATAATCTTTCCTTTTGAGCTTATTACCTTTGTTAAACTATCACTTGGTTGATAGTTAGGTAGTAATATCTCTTTTACCTTCGGTTGGTTACCTTTGTTAAGCTATCACTTGGCTGGTAATCTTTCCTTTTGAGCTTATTACCTTTGTTAAGTTATCACTTGGCTGATACCATATAATAGTGTCATACCCCAATTTTGTCTGGGCATTTTAAAATTTTCATAAATTCGATTTTTATTTCAGTTTGCATCATTCACATGCATTTCATCATGAATAATACCTAAAATATCAGTTAGAATAAATTCTAAAATATACAGACAAATTGGTTAAATCATTTCTCAAGTACATGCAAAATCAACGGGTAAAAGGTTTCCAAATTAAACTTACAGACACCAGCATTATTAATCTATGGTTCACGTAGTTCAGCCTGGTGTGCTCGTTATATTTTTTGACGACTTTTTCAGCTGCATTTTAATCCATTTGAGCCTTTTAACCGGTGAAAATTTATTTCAAAATTAAAAGAAACACTGTATTTTTTCAATAAGTATATTTTGTGCTGATCATTTTAGTGCATCCGATTTAATTTTTTGAGCAAATTTTTGCCCGATTTTTATTCATTTTTAGTCGTTTTAATTATGTTCTTTCGCCAAAATATTCAGAAAAAATAAATAGAATTTTCCATGTCCTTATTTTATTTTTATCATACTCATTTTAGAAGTTGTAATTTTTTGTTTGATTCAATTTATTTAAATTATTTTAAATCGATTAAATCATCTAAAGAAGGCATTATAGGTATTTTGATTTATTTAAATAGTGTGTTTCTTTGTGTGCTTCTTTGATTCAATCTGAATCATTGATTCAAATTAATAAATGGCCTATTTTTGCAATTCATGCCATTTTTTCATTATCTAATCAAAATAATAATAGTAGTAATAAATAAAATCAAAAATTCTCTCATCCTTCAACCTTTTCCAACGACTCTTTCACTAGCCAGCAAAAACAGCTAGCAATTCTTGGGACAACTGGAAATGTGCAACGGAAAAGGAGGAATAATCCACCAACTCTCTCTCGGTGACAGCTAATACAAAAGTAAAAATTGGAAAAGGCCCTCCATCCACTCACTCGCTTGATCTCTCTCCACTCTCTGAAAAACGAAGAAAACAAAAAAGAAAAGAAAAGAAAAAAGTGGTCTCTCTTTTCCTTGACCACACGTTACACCCTCTCATCATGATATCTCTCTCACTAAAAAAATAAAAGAATAAGGAGAAAAGACTGTGAAAATTCACTGCACACGACTACTTTCCATGGACCCACTCAATAGCCTACTCTCTCTCTAAAAAGAAAAGAAAAAGAAAAATAAAAAGAAAAGACAGAGGGCACTGCTCTTCTTCTGCAGAAGAGAAGAATATGGTTCTTCTTCTTCTTCACTTCCACAACCAACCGTCCTAAACTTCCGGTGGAACCCTCGTCGTGAACACCGTCCACGCACCCTCCACCGTGCACCCAACTGTCGCAGTGAAACCACGCCAACAACCACGGTTTCCGAACAACGACCACATACCAAATCCGTCGACGACCTAACCTCCTCCACGTTTATCACGACATCCCTTTCACCTTCACGTCACGCTCACCACCAACGCAAGCCACATCCCTAACCAACACAACAAACTTCGTCTCACAGTTGGTGTTTTTCCGGTCTACCACAGATCTGACCACGAATAAAAACTCACCTTCCACTTACTACGAAATCGGCAGCAACAAATCACCATTACAACACCGCGCCAGCCAAACCCTCTCCCTCCTCAACACACCTTCGACCTTACCGTACGAATCACCCTCACTACCACTAATCAACCTTCCTCCACCCGGAATTTTTTTGAATCGTCATACTCACAATACCAGTTACCATTCTCAACGGACCTAGTGTCATACCCCGATTTTGGTCCTGAATTTTTTTCCATTTTTTCATTTTTATTTGGCACTTGGCCTAAAGTTCATTTGCATACATTCATTCCCAAATCCATATTTTGTGATAAACTTTGGTTATTATCTAGCTTTTGATCATGGTGCTTTGTGATTATAAAATGGATTTTAGTTATTTGATTTTTTAATTTTCAATTTTAATTTAATTTCAAAGTAAATCTAATTCCAAATTTTAAGTTAATCTTAATTGTGTTTTACTAATGATTCAAACTCTAATTGATTTTAATTTCCAAATGAATGTTAGAGTTGATATCAAGGTAATTTTAACAAATTATAGATTGATTCGATTTTAATTGGTTTTGTTGGTTTTTTTATATTTTAAATTGACATTTTGATTAGTCTTAGATTTATTTCTAAAATCCATATTCATTTCTATAACCGCAAATTCATTTCATTCAAACCAAGTTTGTTACAACCTTAAAATCATAAGTAATTTTTGTTATTAAAACAAGCATTTTACATAAGCATTACATTATGCCTCATTGGTTATTCATATACATTTTATGCTACATACATTATTAAAACAAGCATTTTACATAAGCATTACATTATGCCTCATTGGTTATTCATATACATTTTATGCTACATACATCAAACTCCAAACCACATATTCCAAAACATAAACAAAACACTAGTCAACATTTTCACCTTGACCTAACAACTTCTCCTTTCATTACAAGTGACAAAGCACCAACATTAGCCCCATTCTCCGATCTCACACCAGGCATAACCATATCTACATCAACACCTATGAATGAAATGGTTGCTGTAAACTCTGTGGATCCAGGTAGTAAGAATCGACAATGTATAGCTTACATTGAAGCCAAAGGAAGACAGTGTGCGAGATGGGCAAATGAGGGAGATGTATACTGTTCTGTGCACTTATCCTCTCGTTTTTGGGCCGGCTCAACAAACGCCGAAAACCCGGGTCAAGTTGATACTCCTATGTGTGATGGTACAACTGTTGTGGGTACTAAATGTAAGCACCAGGCTCTACCTGGGTCGTTATACTGTAAGAAACATCGGCCTAATGCTGAAACAATACATGTCTCGAGTTTACCCCAAAGTACTATGAAGAGGAAACATGAAGAAAATTATATTGGTTCAGAGAACAGGTTCTGTAAAGACATAGTATTGGTAAATGGCGAAGGTTCACTGCAAGTGGATCCAGTTCCATATATTGCTGGTAATTCATTACATGGAGTAAACAACTTGTCTGAGAAGCCGGTGCATTCTGAAACGGGTTATGTTGCAATGGAGGCTCCAATATGTATAGGGTCTCCTCCATTTGATAATAAGAATCCTTGTAGGGAAGCTCCTAAGCGCTATTCCTTATACTGCGAAATCCACCTTCCAAGTTGGCTTAAATGAGCAAGAAATGGGAAGAGTAGAATAGTATCAAAAGAAGTTTTCTTAGAACTTTTGAGGGGTTGCAACTCGTGGGAGCAAAAGATACATCTGCATGAAACCACCGAACCTGCGGAAACAGAACGAGTTTAAGGAAATGCATTAATGTTTAATTTGCCGGCTTACCGATGGAATTCACCCTATACTTCCTTCAAACGAATTTCATGATGGAATAGGCATCAAACCGGGCTGGTCAAAACAACGTCCAATCTGTTGAGGCTACGGCAGTGAATTTGAGCACTGAGTTAATAGTCGGTCTTGTTGATAACATTGCTGTTTGTGCTTAGAATTAATTTGGTTTCCGCTTGATCGGGTGTTGCTTTTGATGCTGCCATGTGCGACTCTATCAAATGCAATGCAGAGTCGAATGCTGCTCATGCTAACCTTATTGCATCTGTAATTCTCAAGACCAAAGATTCAGGTTCAACAGGCTGTGCTGGCACCTTCGGACATCATTCCCGCTCCAAACGCAAGTATTTTATGAAGAATTTGGACAAGACATTTGATTCCAAGGCTTTGTATGACACTTTTTCTACCATTACACATCCTGTTTTTTGCAAAATGGCTACCGTTGGTTCTGGCCAATCTAAAGGTTTTTAGCTTTGCCCAACTTGAGAATGTTGAACCTGCAAAGAATACAAATTGATAAGTTAGACGGAATGTTGATCAATGAAACGATTACACATTCTCTGATGTTAGTTCGTCTCGAGAAACACTGGCAGAACGAAAGGGGTTGACGTGGGATCCAATTATGAGAGTTGCTTTTAATGTAAGGCACAATGGTTTCAGCAAGTATGAATCGTCGGTTTCGGTGGATAACTCAGAATTTTTTTTCCACGCAAGTAGGAAGTGTCAATGGCATTCTTCCGAAGAGTAGGGCTTATATGTCAGCAGGGTATGCTTCCAGAGTACCTTCAAGGATAAATCAACAAAGTCCTGCAGAACAGAATGGAAGATTAGCAGATGACGAGGATGTTCTGAGTGCACCTCCATTTTGTGGTTCTACTCCCGAGATAAGACCAATAAATGAGTAAATTTCAACTTCTACAGCTCGCAGTACTCCAAATAAGGCAGAAGAATCAAGTACCTTAAAATATGTAACCAGGGATAAGTTTGAGAACCATGGAGATGCAAGCTCGGAACAATGTGTTAGACCTGCTACTGGTTCTAAGGGTGCTGCATTTTCTAATCCACAACCATCCCGCCTTCCAACATTTCATGCAAGTGCTCTCGGACCATGGCAAGCAGTAATTACATATGATGCTTGTGCACGTCTTTGCCTTCATGCTTGGGCGATGCAATGTATGGAAGCTCCTCATGTTTACATCGTTTTTACTGCAGTAACAAAAAAACACATAACAATTAGCCAAAGCGTTAAAATTTCAAGAAAATACCCGAATTGGCATTAAGACAAAAAATGAAGAAGAAAGCACGAGTTCAGAATATCATTTTCGAGTTTAGCATCAAACAGGGCAATTCGATTCTGAGTACATCCAAAGTAGTTTGCAGAGATACTCTTCTGGAACACCAAAGACACCAATTGAAACCCTAAAGCTGCAGAGATAAATAGGAGAAGAAAATCAGTGAGGAGGGAGGCGATTGAGAGGCGGAGAAAAAAAAATTAACGGCGAAAAAGTTTCAAAAACGAAAACCCTAATCCCAAAATCAAAGCAAAAATCAGTGTTGGAAGAGACAAAGGGAGAGGATTGAATAGTTACCTGAGCCGCCGAATCACCGCCAAAGGTGAGCACCAATTTGTTTTTCCTCTAAATCTCCGTTCTGTTGCGTCTTTGGGTTTGAGGTCGTGAGAAGTGAGAGAGATTGAGGAAGGCGAGTTCGTTGAGAGTGATTGAGAGAGATTCGTTGAGAGCGATTGAGAGAGATTTGCTGAGAGTGATTGAGAGAGATTCGTGAGAGCAAGAGAGAGGTGATGTTGAGAGCGTGAGAGAGAAGTGAGGTTGAGGGCGATCTGTTACACTATTCCCATTTTTTTTCTTTTAATTTATTTTAAACAGAATAAACCATTAAAAACACGTTTAAAATTCCTAGGTCTTAGTTAATAATTGTTTTTATATTTTCAATTTATACCCCATTGAAAAACCCAACAGCCAAGCGGCTGGGTTTAATTATGGTAGTCCAACAGATTTCTTTTTTATTAGTTTTTATTTTAATTCAAATTTTTAATCTATCTTGGTTTATATATCCAAGTTGTTGTTGTAAATAATAACTAGTCATGAATGGCCTAGTGGAGAGAGGGTAGTTTCTAGGTCTTTAGTGGAGTGGGTTCAATACCCACATATGTAGCATTTTATTTCTTTTAGCATTTTATTTCTTTTAGCATTTTTTTTATGTTTATGTTTTTATTATACTCATAGTTTCATTATTGTTTAATAACACCGATTTGCTTTCTTTTAATTTCATCATCCATTCAAAACCATTTTAAACTATTAAAATCACACTTTTCTCGATTCAATGTCGAGCCCATTTTCATACCCTTGTAACTTGATTGCTTTTAAGCATCGCCATCAACCTCACATAGCTTACTCTTGGGCTTTCTTACAATGAGCCGGTTCTCTTGCACTTACACTCATACTTTGCATTATTTGTTGTTGGGCCCGATTTAATTATTTCATGATTTTGAATCCCTATTTGACAAAATGTACCCCTCTCCCTCGATGTGTAATAATTTTGTACTGTTTTATTTTCTTTATTTGTTTGACTGTTTAGTTAGATACTAACACAAGAATAAAATCAACCATTTCCAAAAAATACAAAAATATGACTCGATCCAATGTCGAGTATTTTCTCAATAAACAAATCAATTCATTTCTCCTTCCTATTCTATTCCATTTCTTTCAAACTTTCATCAAACGCTTGATTCAACGTCAAGCCATTTTTTCTAATAAAAACTCAAAAAATATTAATTTATAGTTAAGACCTTTTCAATAAGATGGAAGTGGAACGTGGTGTATACCGCGCACTCCTGAGACTAGGATTCGAGATGTATATCTCGCCAATCCTAGCTCTCGCCATCATCCAAACTTATCCATTTTGTTTTTCCTCCAGCACTCATCCAAATTTCTCTTAAACGCCCACCAATACTTGATCTAGGGTCAAGTCATTTTCACAACAAAACTCAAAATACCTAATTATTATTTAACACTTTCTCAATAAAGGTGGAAATGGAACATGGTGTATACCATGCACTCCTGAGATTAAGATTTGAGACGTATGCCTCACCAATCTTAACTCTCGCCATCGTCTAAAATTGTCAATGCGGTTTCTTCAAACTCTTTCTCAATCAAATTCCAAAATACTTAATTGCTATCTTAAACTCTTTCAATAAAGATGGAAATGGAACATGGTGTATACCATGCACTCCTGAGGCTAGGATTCGAGATGTATATCTCGCTCATCCAAGTTCTCGCCATCACCCAAAAAACATCAAACCAACAAAACTTCTTTTCTCGCCGCCGTGCGACTACTCAAAGAACCTTTTTCATAAATGAAAGATATATTGTCTTAAGTGATACAAAACAATGTTTCGGCCATGATTGTTGAATAGAGATAAACGACGCTTTTCCGAATGTAGATTTATAAATCCGTTCGATGTGTGGTATGAGTCCACTCCTCATCTATTTTGGGTAAAACAATGTTTTCGTCGATTGATACAATATAGCCTTCGCTAAAATCGACCAACAAACAAACATTTTTCTACCCAGAACTACGTAAGCCTTGACTTCTCTTTTGAGATACGTAGGAGCAGGATTTTAAATCTTGTCAGGCCCACTAATAAAAAACTTAGGTTTAGTCCTTCGTCAAAAATCCAAAAACATTTCTTCTATCTTCCTTTCTTTCTTTCCCACCTAATAATTCGAAAAGCCTAATATTTTAACTAACACTAACGCACACAACTGACCTAATGGTTCCCGTTGAGTACAACGGACGTGAGGGGTGCTAATACCTTCCCCTCGCGTAATCGACTCCCGAACCCTGATATTGGTTGCGATGACCATATCTTATCCTTTCTTTTGTCTTGGGTTTTATCGATATTTCCCCTTTCCTTTTTAGGAATAAATAAAGTTTGGTGGCGACTCTATTCAGTCCATCATTGCGAGCGTGCGATCGCGCTTCGCTTTGAATCCGTATCCCCATTTTTTTCGAGGTGCGACAGATGGCGACTCTGCTGGGGAATATAATCCCTAAGTGAGTCAAGCCTAGTTAGGACATTTGTGTGCCTTTGTTTGTTTAATTTTGTGGTTTTTCCCTTATTTGTTGCTTTTTAATATCTTTATTGTTATATTGATATTTGTTGTATATTGGTTCCACTGTGTTGGGTACTTGGATTTTGATTGCAAACCATGTGGGAAAGACTCTGCACCCGAGTCTAGAGTGGAAAAAACATAAGATAGGACGATGGTTGAGTAGTACGGACTCCCAAGGTGGATACTTCATAAGAGTCGGTACGAGAACCCCACTTAGAGTAGATTCTTTTGCAAATATTGTCGCCCGAGGTGTATACCTCGTAAGCGTCGATGTTTCAAAGGGGTCCATGACTCTAAGAACCTTTTAGAACATTGAAACTTTGGCCAACTAGAAATGATGGTTGCGTAATATGGATTCCCGAGGTGAACACTTCGTAAGAATCGATACGAGAACCTCGCTCAGAATAGATTCCCTAGATGGAGTTGACGATCGGAAAGTATTTTCCGTAAGCGTCAAACAGTCTTTTGAATCCATGACTCTGGGTACCCTGTCTAGAACCCAGTCGATGGTTGGGTAGTACGGACTCCCGAGGTGAATACTTCGTAAGAGTCGGTACGAGAACCTCACCCAGAATAGATTCCCTTGATGGAGTTGACGACCGAAAAGTATTTCCCGTAAGCGTCAAACATTCTTGTGAATCAATGACTCCGGGGATCCTTTGTAACCAAACCTCAGATCTTACCCGGTGAGAACCTATTCTTGGAAAACAATCAGATTCATCAGTACCTCAGACTTTTGAACCCGTGTATGAAAAAAACAAATGTGCATGGCTTGCATTGCATTCATTCGCATTCCATTGCATCCGCATCTCATCATAACGCATGTCATTTTCCAGACAAAATACAAAAAAAAACTCATTCATCCTTTGTCCATGATCAGCAAAGTGATTCCTAACACGCGTTTAGAACAAAGAACCATGTCTCAAGATATGATGGACGAGCTAAGGAAAAGTCAAGAAGTATTGAAGGAGGAACTTAATCTTTTGAAGAGCCAAATGAGATGGGTCTTGGAAACCCTGCAAGTCTTGTTGGGAAAAGAGGGTCACCCAATATACACTGCTGCAACAAAGAGAGCTATTACTCCACATCCATCTGGTGTTACCCCAAGTCAAGGGAAATCCTATGTGGCAACTCCTCATTTACCAGTATATGGACCTCCCTTAAGACGTCATCATCAACATCCTCTGGCTATTTCTCCTCAAAGTCACCAAAGCCAGGTTCAAAACAAAAATCAGAATCAGAACAAGAGGAACAAGGATCACAATGACTCGATTCCGGTGCCATATAGCAAGCTCTACCCGCAACTGATCCAAAATGCTTTGGTGACCCCTCGAGCTCTCACACCTGTGTCACCATACCTGCCATGGTACAATCCAAATGCAACATGTGAATTCCATAAAGGGGCATTGGGACATGACCTAGATTCTTGCTTAGCGCTAAAAGCCTTGGTACGAGGACTGATTAACAAAAAGAGCTTAGTTTTTGAAGAAGATCACTCGAAGATCAAGTGCGGATACCATACTGGAACAATGGGGCACTCCATCGAGGAATGCAAGAGTTTTAAGCTCAAGCTGCAAGGGTTGATTGACATAAGGTCACCAACACTCAAGGAAGAAGGCTCGGGTACATATACCTTGATTTCTGGGCCAGGTAATGAGAAAGGGAAAGGACCCCTGAGACCCCTCAAGGTTTTGTACCACAAGGAAGATGTCAGGGATGTGGCTAATGAGCTATCATTATTTCTTGGTAAGAGCATTGAGATACCGCCTTGGATTTCCAATGTCACGACCCATACCAATGAAAGAAAAGGAGAAGTGAGTAGTGGATCCAAGAGGGTTGCGTTCAACGATGAGATTGAAGGAAAAGAATTTGAAGATCATCCTGCCAATGTCAAAAAGCTTGTTGATCCCAACCTTCAAGTGGCTGAAAATGAGCAGTTAGCAATGCCCAAAGTGTTGTACCAACAACCACCACCTTCTGGTCTTCGTTGCCAACAATCCTGGTTTGCTCCTCATCCAAATCAACAAGCCCAAGGCCCGAGATATCAAAAGCAGCATAGGCTTCAAAATAGCTTGGAAAGAAGAAATGATCCTCGACATCCAGTCTTCATGACATATAGCCAACTCCTACAACCTCTGATTCAAAACTCGTTGGTGGTTCCCAAGTCTCTTAAGCCGGTTCCACAACCTTACCCACCCGGGTATAACCCAAATGAGAAATGTGGATATCATGCCGGATCAGAAGGGCACTCAACTGAAGATTGTGACGCTTTCAAAGCCAAAGTACAACAGCTGATTGGCAACAGGTACATAGCCTTTCAAGAAGGAAGCTTGGTGGTAAATGTTAACCCATCGACCGGATAAGTGCGAAGATCTCAAGGGGTGTCCCCCTAAGTTAATGGATCAAGATTGAAGAAGTCATTCCCTAAAGCTGGCAATCATTTGGCTGTTTCAGCATTTCTTTTGTAGTTTCCTTGCATGTTGACTGTTAATTGCTTTTAAGCATTGTTGTTTTCTTTGAATTGGTAAGATTAATGAAATGTTTATGCATCTTTTGAATTGATCCATTCGTATTCACTCGTTTCTCATTTATGTTAAAAACAAAAATACTCCTCTCATTCACTTTTGTTTATCAAACCGTTGTGCTAACAAAGATTGGAGGGAGGATGATGAAAACGAAACACCTGAAATTGTTGTGGTATGCTTTTGAGTAAAACCTTGTCGATGATGTAAGGCATTGTTTCAAATCCCCAAACACTGGAGTGATAAGGAGTTAATCCCTAGACAACCACTTTGAGCCTAGAAGTTGGTGTTTATTTCGGATCTAAAACCCTTAATCTTAACCTGGGGCAGGGTAGTTATGTTCAGATAGTTTGATCGTGCATTCAATCTTTCAAAAATCGTCCGTATATACATCCTCCAATTAGGTTCAACCACATGTTATCCTTCGCACACATGTTGAGATGTCGAAGAAGCTAAGAAAAGCTAAAATTAGTGTTGGTTGGTCCTCATCCACCAATAATGTGGCAGTCACACCTTTAAAAAATAAAAAAAAAGGCTCGCTAAGTCAAATACCACAAAATGACTTAGGCAAAAGTCGGGGCATCCCAATGGACCAAAAGCTTCAAAGAAGCGGTCCAGGAAAAGTCAGGGATAAGGAAAATCAATCAAAAGAGGTCATTAAGTCCTCGACAAAAATAAAATAAGGGGACTGCCATTTCAAGAAAATTCGTCTTGAATCCCCATCACACCTTCGAACCCTCTTGGAAGTCGAATGCGTGTATCGAATTAACTGAACGTAGGAACTGGAGATCATCAAGAAGAAGGGGTGGGTAAAAACAAATTTTGAGCCTTATATCCTTTTGTTTCAAGAAACTGCGAACCAGACCACGTTACAACCCTTAAAAGACCTAATTGAGGCAGGGTTTATTTTGAAAGCATACTATAACAAGGTTGTGTTAACTTGACTCTAAACGATTTTTGTTAATCATTTGATAGCACCAACTTGCATACTGTGAATGACTTGATCACCATTGTGTTCTTATCAACGACTCGTTCACTGTATTTCACCCATTCATATCAATAAACTTTGAGTTCAAATTTTTGCATAAGCATTGCATTAAGATTACCATTTCTGAATGCACAATCTTATTTGCGAGTCAACACTTAGCATCAAAGAAATGCCAAATACAGTGGAAGAATTGATAAAGTGAAAGAAGTCTAGTCAGGGGCAAATCACTTTGAGCATCAGTTAATTTGAGCTAATCACCCTAAGGGTCATCTAGCCAAGAGTAATCTGCTTCAAGAATCAGACCGGGGCAAGCCACCTCAGAGCTCAGTAAGTCCAATCACTCCATGGTTCAGTTAGCCAAGAGTAATTTGCTTCAAGACTTAGACTGGGGCAAGCCACCTCAGAGCTCAATGAGTCCAACTATCCAAAGGAAAGTCGACCAAGAGTCTACCATTCCAACATTTGGTTAGCCAAGTTCAGACCATTACAAGTTTCAAACACTTGGGGCAAGCCATCTCGAGGTAGTCTCATGGAAAGTTGTTTCCAAACCCACTTTCAAGGTGAACATTTCGAAATACCCAACAAACTGGGGCAAGATGAGCCACAGAGGGGCAGAACCTCTTTCTTCGTGCTTTCAAACTGCTCAAACAAATTCTGCCATACGTCAACAACTATTGAGTTTAAGACGAGTGTCCGAAAATTATGCTAGCACGATTCATTAGTCCTCCAAAAGGATCCCATTGGCAAAGTTGTGGTTATCAAACTGGATAGAATCCTCCTTTGGCAACATCTATCATAAAATATTTGGTTGAGTTCTCGGTGTTGAGGAATCATGAGCTTCCATAAAAAGCCTTTACAAACTCCCAGTCTGCCCAGTGTCAGCATTCTCATAATCATGATCATTCATATATCATGCATAAAAGGAAATTCAAATCATGCATAGCCGAAATGTACTTCGTGCTTATTTTGCATTGACTCAGGTCTTGTTGTCGATCCTATGATCCTTTGACCTTTGATTCCAGTTTGTATTTGGTGCCCTTAAACCCACATCCGGTTTTCGCAGTCATTTTCAAATCCAATTTTTGTTCAATACCATTCAGGCCATATATGAACCTGTTGTTGAGCTTTATTCCGGTGTCAGGTCATACATGAACCTGTACTGAAAAGTTTTTTCCTTTTGTTCAAAACCATTCAAGTCATATATGAACCTGTTGTTGAGATTTATTCCAGTGTCAGGTCATACATGAACCTGTTCTGAAGATTTTTCTTCTCTGTTTGTTCAATACTATTCAGGTCATATATGAACCTGTTGTTGAGCCTTATTCCGGTATCAGGTCATACATGAACCTGTTCTGAAGTTTTTTCCTTTTGTTCAATACAATTCAGGTCATATATGAACCTGTTGTTGAGCTTTATTCCAGTGTCAGGTCATACATGAACCTGTTCTGAAGATTTTTCTTCTCTGTTTGTTCAATACTATTCAGGTCATATATGAACCTGTTGTTGAGCCTTATTCCGGTATCAGGTCATACATGAACCTGTTCTGAAGTTTTTTCCTTTTGTTCAATACCATTCAGGTCATATATGAACCTGTTGTTGAGCTTTATTCTGGTGTCAGGTCATACATGAACATGTTCTGAAGATTTTTTTTTCTCTGTTTGTTCAATACTATTCAGGTCATATATGAACCTGTTGTTGAGCTTTATTTCAGTGTCAGGTTATACATGAACCTATTCTGAAGATTTTTTTTCTCTGTTTGTTCAATACTATTCAGGTCATATATGAACCTGTTGTTGAGCTTTATTCCAGTGTCAGGTCATACATGAACCTGTTCTGAAGATTTTTTCTCTGTTTGTTCAATACTATTCAGGTCATATATGAACCTGTTGTTGAACCTTATTCCAGTGTCAGGTCATATATGAACCTGTTCTGAAGAGCCTTTCTCTATGATTGTTTCAGTGTTGTCAAGTCATATATGAACCTGCTGATGAGCTTTCATTCCAGTATTACCAGATCATATATGAACCTATTGATACACTCTTCTTGAATTTTTTTGAGTTTGTTAGGTCATACCTGAACCTGCTGTCAGAACTTCTTGATATTCCCCAGCGTGGTCAGGTCATATATGAACCTGTTGTAGCATTTTTTTTCCTTTATTCGGGTTTAGTAAGTCATATGTGAACTTACTACCGAAATCCCTTGTATTCTAAGCGTCGTTTATCAAATTTCACTTTGAGTACTCCCCAGTGTGTGTCTGATTCTCCAGCAGTTTTGTTTTCCCCAACAAATTTGTTTTTTTACCATTTGTCTGTCTTCCTGTGGACCATCAGCATTCCCCACAGCTTGGTTTGTCTAGTAGCATCTCCTGTCAAGGGTCCACCATATCCCTAGCAGGGAAGAAAATTAAAAAAAAAAGAAGAGAATCTTGCATCCATGCATATCATATCATATCATATCATATCACATCATGTCATAGGGATTCAGGATCAAAATCCGGGTCTTCTTAGTATTTAACCATCTCCCACTATGATCATATGAAGAGTGTCCTGCTTCATATTCTCTAGTTGAAGATACTTAAATATGGGCAACTGTCATACCCCGATTTTGGTCCTGAATTTTTTCCATTTTTTCATTTTTATTTGGCACTTGGCCTAAAGTTCATTTGCATACATTCATTCCCAAATCCATATTTTGTGATAAACTTTGGTTATTATCTAGCTTTTGATCATGGTGCTTTGTGATTGTAAAATGGATTTTAGTTATTTGATTTTTTAATTTTCAATTTTAATTTAATTTCAAAGTAAATCTAATTCCAAATTTTAAGTTAATCTTAATTGTGTTTTACTAATGATTCAAACTCTAATTGATTTTAATTTCCAAATGAATGTTAGAGTTGATATCAAGGTAATTTTAACAAATTATAGATTGATTCGATTTTAATTGGTTTTGTTGGTTTTTTTTTAATTTTAAATTGACATTTTGATTAGTCTTAGATTTATTTCTAAAATCCATATTCATTTCTATAACCGCAAATTCATTTCATTCAAACCAAGTTTGTTACAACCTTAAAATCATAAGTAATGTTTGTTATTAAAACAAGCATTTTACATAAGCATTACATTATGCCTCATTGGTTATTCATATACATTTTATGCTACATACATTATTAAAACAAGCATTTTACATAAGCATTACATTATGCCTCATTGGTTATTCATATACATTTTATGCTACATACATCAAACTCCAAACCACATATTCCAAAACATAAACAAAACACTAGTCAACATTTTCACCTTGACCTAACAACTTCTCCTTTCATTACAAGTGACAAAGCACCAACATTAGCCCCATTCTCCGATCTCACACCAGGCATAACCATATCTACATCAACACCTATGAATGAAATGGTTGTTGTAAACTCTGTGGATCCAGGTAGTAAGAATCGACAATGTATAGCTTACATTGAAGCCAAAGGAAGACAGTGTGCGAGATGGGCAAATGAGGGAGATGTATACTGTTGTGTGCACTTATCCTCTCGTTTTTGGGCCGGCTCAGCAAACGCCGAAAACCTGGGTCAAGTTGATACTCCTATGTGTGATGGTACAACTGTTGTGGGTACTAAATGTAAGCACCAGGCTCTACCTGGGTCGTTATACTGTAAGAAACATCGGCCTAATGCTGAAACAATACATGTCTCGAGTTTACCCCAAAGTACTATGAAGAGGAAACATGAAGAAAATTATACTGGTTCAGAGAACATGTTCTGTAAAGACATATTATTGGTAAATGGCGAAGGTTCACTGCAAGTGGATCCAGTTCCATATATTGCTGGTAATTCATTACATGGAGTAAACAACTTGTCTGAGAAGCCGGTGCATTCTGAAACGGGTTATGTTGCAATGAAGGCTCCAATCTGTATAGGGTCTCCTCCATTTTATAATAAGAATCCTCGTAGGGAATCTCCTAAGTGCTATTCCTTATACTGCGAAATCCACCTTCCAAGTTGGCTTAAATGAGCAAGAAATGGGAAGAGTAGAATAGTATCCAAAGAAGTTTTCTCAGAACTTTTGAGGGGCTGCAACTCGTGGGAGCAAAAGATACATCTGCATGAAACCACCGAACCTGCGGAAACAGAACGAGTTTAAGGAAATGCATTAATGTTTAATTTGCCGGCTTACCGATGGAATTCGCCTTATACTTCCTTCAAACGAATTTCATGATGGAATAGGCATCAAACCGGGCTGGTCAAAACAACGTCCAATCTGTTGAAGCTACGACAGTGAATTTGAGCACTGAGTTAATAGTCGGTCTTGTTGATAACATCGTTGTTTGTGCTTAGAATTAATTTGGTTTCCGCTTGATCGGGTGTTGCTTTTGATGCTGCCATGTGCGACTCTATCAAATGCAATGCAGAGTCGAATGCTGCTCATGCTAACCTTATTGCATCTGTAATTCTCAAGACCCAAGATTCAGGTTCAACAGGCTGTGCTGGCACCTTCGGACATCATTCCCGCTCCAAACGCAAGTATTTTATGAAGAATTTGGACAAGACATTTGATTCCAAGGCTTTGTATGACACTTTTTCTACCATTACACATCCTGTTTTTTGCAAAATGGCTACCGTTGGTTCTGGCCAATCTAAAGGTTTTTAGCTTTGCCCAACTTGAGAATGTTGAACCTGCAAAGAATACAAATTGATAAGTTAGACGGAATGTTGATCAATGAAACGATTACACATTCTCTGATGTTAGTTCGTCTCGAGAAACACTGGCAGAACGAAAGGGGTTGACGTGGGATCCAATTATGAGAGTTGCTTTTAATGTAAGGCACAATGGTTTCAGCAAGGATGAATCGTCGGTTTTGGCGGATAACTCAGAATTTTTTTTCCACGCAAGTAGGAAGTGTCAATGGCATTCTTCCGAAGAGTAGGGCTTATATGTCAGCAGGGTATGCTTCCAGAGTACCTTCAAGGATAAATCAACAAAGTCCTGCAGAACAGAATGGAAGATTAGCAGATGACGAGGATGTTCCGAGTGCACCTCCATTTTGTGGTTCTACTCCAGAGATAAGACCAAAAAATGAGTAAATTTCAACTTCTACAGCTCGCAGTACTCCAAATAAGGCAGAAGAATCAAGTACCTTAAAATATGTAACCAGGGATAAGTTTGAGAACCATGGAGATGCAAGCTCGGAACAATGTGTTAGACCTGCTACTGGTTCTGAGGGTGCTGCATTTTCTAATCCACAACCATCCCGCCTTCCAACATTTCATGCAAGTGCTCTCGGACCATGGAAAGCAGTAATTACATTTGATGCTTGTGCACGTCTTTGCCTTCATGCTTGGGCGATGCAATGTATGGAAGCTCCTCATGTTTACATCGTTTTTACTGCAGTAACAAAAAAACACATAACAATTAGCCAAAGCGTTAAAATTTCAAGAAAATACCCGAATTGGCATTAAGACAAAAAATGAAGAAGAAAGCACGAGTTCAGAATATCATTTTCGAGTTTAGCATCAAACAGGGCAATTCGATTCTGAGTACATCCAAAGTAGTTTGCAGAGATACTCTTCTGGAACACCAAAGACACCAATTGAAACCCTAAAGCTGCAGAGATAAATAGGAGAAGAAAATCAGTGAGGAGGGAGGCGATTGAGAGGCGGAGAAAAAAAAATTAATGGCGAAAAAGTTTCAAAAATGAAAACCCTAATCCCAAAATCAAAGCAAAAATCAGTGTTGGAAGAGACGAAGGGAGAGGATTGAATAGTTACCTGAGCTGCCGAATCACCGCCAAAGGTGAGCACCAGTTTGTTTTTCCTCTAAATCTCCGTTCTGTTGCGTCTTTGGGTTTGAGGTCGTGAGAAGTGAGAGAGATTGAGGAAGGCGAGTTCGTTGAGAGTGATTGATAGAGATTCGTTGAGAGCGATTGAGAGAGATTTGCTGAGAGTGATTGAGAGAGATTCGTGAGAGCAAGAGAGAGGTGTTGTTGAGAGCGTGAGAGAGAAGTGAGGTTGAGGGCGATCTGTTACACTATTCCTAATTTTTTTTTCTTTTAATTTATTTTAAACAGAATAAACCATTAAAAACATGTTTAAAATTCCTAGGTCTTAGTTATTAATTGTTTTTTATATTTTCAATTTATACCCCATTGAAAAACCCAACAGCCAAGCGGCTGGGTTTAGTTATGGTAGTCCAACAGATTTCTTTTTTATTAGTTTTTATTTTAATTCAAATTTTTAATCTATCTTGGTTTATATATCCAAGTTGTTGTTGTAAATAATAACTAGTCATGAATGGCCTAGTGGAGAGAGGGTAGTTTCTAGGTCTTTAGTGGAGTGGGTTCAATACCCACATATTTAGCATTTTATTTCTTTTAGCATTTTATTTCTTTTAGCATTTTCTTATGTTTATGTTTTTATTATACTCATAGTTTCATTATTGTTTAATAACACCGATTTGCTTTCTTTTAATTTCATCATCCATTCAAAACCATTTTAAACTATTAAAATCACACTTTTCTCGATTCAAAATCGAGCCCATTTTCATACCCTTGTAAGTCGATTGCTTTTAAGCATCGCCATCAACCTCACATAGCTTACTCTTGGGCTTTCTTACAATGAGCCGGTTCTCTTGCACTTACACTCATACTTTGCATTATTTGTTGTTGGGCCCGATTTAATTATTTCATGATTTTGAATCCCTATTTG
The DNA here is from genome assembly GCF_024323335.1 of Lathyrus oleraceus. Lineage (NCBI taxonomy): Eukaryota > Viridiplantae > Streptophyta > Magnoliopsida > Fabales > Fabaceae > Lathyrus > Lathyrus oleraceus. The sequence goes on along the minus strand of NC_066584.1, from coordinate 83,299,928 downwards.
ACAAAATGTACCCCTCTCCCTCGATGTGTAATAATTTTGTACTGTTTTATTTTCTTTATTTGTTTGACTGTTTAGTTAGATACTAACACAAGAATAAAATCAACAATTTCCAAAAAATACAAAAATATGACTCGATCCAATGTCGAGTATTTTCTCAATAAACAAATCAATTCATTTCTCCTTCCTATTCTATTCCATTTCTTTCAAACTTTCATCAAACGCTTGATTCAACGTCAAGCCATTTTTTCTAATAAAAACTCAAAAAATATTAATTTATAGTTAAGACCTTTTCAATAAGATGGAAGTGGAACGTGGTGTATACCGCGCACTCCTGAGACTAGGATTCGAGATGTATATCTCGTCAATCCTAGCTCTCGCCATCATCCAAACTTATCCATTTTGTTTTTCCTCCAGCACTCATCCAAATTTCTCTTAAACGCCCATCAATACTTGATCTAGGGTCAAGTCATTTTCACAACAAAACTCAAAATACCTAATTATTATTTAACACTTTCTCAATAAAGGTGGAAATGGAACATGGTGTATACCATGCACTCCTGAGATTAAGATTCGAGACGTATGCCTCGCCAATCTTAACTCTCGCCATCGTCTAAAATTGTCAATGCGGTTTCTTCAAACTCTTTCTCAATCAAATTCCAAAATACTTAATTCCTATCTTAAACTCTTTCAATAAAGATGGAAATGGAACATGGTGTATACCATGCACTCCTGAGGGTAGGATTCGAGACGTATATCTCGCTCATCCAAGTTCTCGCCATCACCCAAAAAACATCAAACCAACAAAACTTCTTTTCTCGCCGCCGTGCGACTAATCAAAGAACCTTTTTCATAAATGAAAGATATATTGTCTTAAGTGATACAAAACAATTTTTCGGCCACGATTATTGAGTAGAGATAAACAACGCTTTTCCGAATGTAGATTTATAAATCCGTTCGATGTGTGGTATGTGTCCACTCCTCATCTGTTTTGGGTAAAACAATGTTTTCGTCGATTGATACAATATAGCCTTCGCTAAAATCGACCAACAAACAAACATTTTTCTACCCAGAACTACGTAAGCCTTGATTTCTCTTTTGAGATACGTAGGAGCAGGATTTTAAATCTTGTCAGGCCCACTAATAAAAAACTTAGGCTTAGTCCTTCGTCAAAAATCCAAAAACATTTCTTCTATCTTCCTTTATTTCTTTCCCACCTAATAATTCGAAAAGCCTAATATTTTAACTAACACTAACGCACACAACTGACCTAATGGTTCCCGTTGAGTACAACGGACGTGAGGGGTGCTAATACCTTCCCCTTGCGTAATCGACTCCCGAACCCTGAAATTGGTTGCGATGACCATATCTTATCCTTTCTTTTGTCTTGGGTTTTATCGATATTTCCCCTTTCCTTTTTAGGAATAAATAAAGTTCGGTGGCGACTCTGTTCAGTCCATCATTGCGAGCGTGCGATCGCGCTTCGTTTTGAAGTCGTATCCCCATTTTTTTCGTGGTGCGACACCTAGGTTCAAGTTCGGTTGAAAGATTGGAATGTTGCATTCATGTCGGTTCAATGAAAGAACAATCAACAACATCAGTTTTGTTTTCTTTCCGGATTTTATGCATGAAAGGGAGTATTCGACAATGATTTAATTCCGCAACAGCTACGGTAATACACACATTGCCACGAATTCGATACCACTTGTGTTTTGTCAATTATGTCGTAATGTTTCTGTCATTTGATATTGGGTAAATTTGATATGCTGTTTGGTGAGTGGTATGTGCATTATGTTGGTTGTGTTGTGATGTGAATATGATTCTTTATAATTCTAAAAAATTAACTATGAAAATGAATTGCAATAAGTGATGTTTTATATCATGATTTCGTTTCCTGCAGTTGTATTGTTTGAGCTGATAAAGAAAGAGATGTTGGGTTCGTTAAGTTTGATTTAAGTCGTCACTTTTCCATTTCTGCCACTCCACAAAGGGAAAAAGAACGTTTTTTTTACTCTCAGTTTGACTCCTTTTAATTATTACCCAATGTAATGCAGACAAATCAAAAGAGTTTTTTATATTTTAATTATCCATATCTTGTTATTATTAAAGTGAATAGAAATTAAAATTGGGCTTTGTTCCTAGCACTTCGAGCCCACTATTTATTTTGCACCTCCTATTTGTAAATAAATGTGTTTTGTAGAACTCTATTTCATTTTTATTTTAATCAGATTTTTTTTGGATTCGACAATTACATGTCACTATGCCACCAAACCTTCAATATATCAATATGATATTTTCGCCGCGTTTCGGTCCCTACTTACGACACTTCGATTACGTTGTCTCTATTTATAAACCGGCTATGAGCACATTGTTGTTAATTTGCATCAATTATTATGCCTCGACTTTTGTCGCTTATTCCATTTTAATTTTAATTGAATTAATTAATTAATCGAGCTTTGTTTAAATTAGTTAATTTTAATAATTAATTCTAATTATCTTGAATATTCGATTTAAATCAAACAATTTTGGTAATTATTTTTGATTATATTAAATAAGTGATTTAATCGAATTTTAATTATTTAATTTTGTTAATAAAAAAAAGTGATTGATTTCTTTCACCTTTGTAGCAATAATCATTTCCAAACCAAAACTATTCCATCAATTCATAATCACTTTCGATTCTATTCCAAACCCTTTCATCATCAATCCAAAGTCGCTTCAAATCACGAATGAATTACAATTTTGGATTCAATTTCGAAATCATTTTTCAAGCCCTTGTAAGTCGGTTGCTTTTAAAGCATCGACATCAACCTCACATAGCTTACTCTTGGGCTTTCTTACAATGAGACCTATTCGGTTATTAATTAATCGAGTAGATGATTGATACACTAAAATAATCCGATTTATTCGCAAATACAAATTTAAAACCTCGATCCCACATCGAGTATTTTCATTCAAACTCAACTTAAATACTAATCACAATTAAATACCATTTCATTTGGAAGTGAAAAAGGGGATGGTTTCTAGTTTTCAACTCCTCTTCTCGATTATTTGAATACGAGTTCTCTTACTCGGTTAGTCAAATAATCGTCATTTCTAACTCGCCCAAACTTAACCTAAACATAATCGAAATCGAACTATTTTCATATTATGAAATGAAAAGGGAGATGGTTTTAAGCCTTTAACTCCTCTCCTCAATTATTTGAATACGAGTTCTCTTACTCGGTCAGTTAGACAATTGTCGTTTCTCTACAAACTTCTAAACCCGATTAAATCAAAACATTCTTATAATAAGCTAAATGAAAAGGGGGATGACCTTTAGCCTTCAACTTCTCTCCTCAGTTGTTTGAATACGAGTTCTCTTACTCGGTTAGTCGAAGAACTATCATTTTTCCACAAATTAATAAATTAATCAAATCATTTTATAAAAAACTATACGAAAAGGGAGATGGTCTTGAGCCTTCGATTCCTCTCCTCAATTAATTGGATATGAGTTGTTTTACTCAGCCATTCGGGTACCTGTCGTTTATTCTAAAATACATCGACCATACATAAACATATTTTCATAATCACTCAGATGAAAAAGAAAATGGTCTAGAGTCTTCTATTCCCTTTTCCGAATATTAGGATACAACTTGTCTTACTCGACTATCCGAGTATTCGTCATCCGTTCAAAAACACCTTAACTATTATTAAATCCTTTTACAATTAAGGATGAAAAAGGAGATGGTCTAGATCCTTCGATTCCTCTCCTCGATTATTAGGATACGAGTTGTCTTACTCGACTATCCGAGTAATTGTCATCCAACAAAATATCTCAACACATCAAATATATTCTCTTTCTTGCCCCCGTGCGATTGAAACCGATCAAACCTAACATCAAACACATTTATTCAACTCGTCACCCCCGTGTGACCAAAACTCTTTCCAAAAAGAACACTATCTAATCCCTTGTAATGCACACAAAAAACTAGTGCTTAAGCCTCCGCCGAGAATAGACAAGCCAACATTTAGCCTTTAGAACGCGATCTAAACAGTTATTCGGTAAAAGACCCCAACTAATCGTAGTTCCCCGAACTACGAATGCTCTGATTTCCTTATTGCACCATAAGGATATGTAGGCCCGAGATTGCGAGATCTTGGCGAGCACACTAATAAAAAACCTCCCTTCCCCCCCCCCCCCCTTCTGAGGTTTCCATCCATATATATTTCAATATTTTTATTACTCGAAGAAAACAATCAACATAAATTAACATTCAAATTGCAAATTAATCTAAAAGGTTCCCGTTGAGTAAAACGGACGTGAGGGGTGTTAATACCTTCCCCTTGCATAATCGACTCCCGAACCCGAATATGGTTACGACAACCATTATTATATTTTCTAAAGGTTTTATCGATGTTTTCCTATTCCTTTATTGGGATAAATAAAGTTTGGTGGCGACTCTGTTCGAACTAATTTTTTCCACGACCATCGCGAGAAATCGTATTTTTCGAGATGCGACAGATGGCGACTCTGTTGGGGATTAGTTCCAAGCAAGAGAGAGTGAAGCCTAACTTAGTTTAATTTATGTACTGAATGTTAACCTTGTTTATTTATTATCTTTATTATGTCATTATTCTGTTATAATTATTGTGTTGCGGTTTATTGACTATGTCTTATTTGGGGCTCTCTGGTTATTGGTACTTTGTGAGATAGGCTCGTTACCCGAGTATGAGAAAAACCATAAGATTAAGTTGGTGGTTATGTAATGGACGCCCACAAGGAGTCTTCCTTGTTGGGATGATACGAAGACCCCGCCTAGAGTAGGTTCTCTTGAGATATTATTGCCCGACGAGTCTTCGTTACGATAATAATATTTTTAAGTTGGATCAATGACTCTAGGGACCTTTTAACCCATTATAATTGGCGGTTGTGTAGTATTAACCTAAGAAGTTCCAGACTTGTTGGGTTAATACGCAAGCCCAAATCAGATGAGATCCCTTGGACGTATTATTATCTTACAGTAATATTTCCAACCTCGATCTATTACTTTGAGGACCTTGTTAGAACCCTGGACTTGAGAGTTGTGTAGTATAATCCCCATGGAGCCTTCCTTGTTGGGACAATACGAAGACCTCACCTAGACGAGATCATCTTAAGGATATTATTGTCCGACGAGTCTTCGTCATGGCAGTGACATTCTCAAGAAATGTTTGTGACTCTAGGGACCTATCAACTATAGAGCCTACCCATGGGGTTACATTAATCAGAGATACCCGCCATTTACCCGTTATTCTGATCCGTCTGAGAACACTTTGAACCTGTGATCCTGAACATGTCACTACATTCATACACATATCATTGAATTTGCATTCATCATGCATTGCATATCATTTTTCACAAAAAATATATACGAAAAAATTATCCATCCTTCATCCATAACCTGTAGTTGACTTCCCGATGCTCATACCAGACTTGAAGTAGCTCTTGGAAGATCATGGATCCGTTGGAGCAAATTTATATTGAATTAAGAGGAGATGTTGACTCGATGAAAAACCAGCTAGACCAACTTGTGGAAGCTATGATAGCTTTAGCAAAGAGGGAGGACAACATTCAGCAGACTGCAGTGGTTGAGAATGTTGTGCTAGCTCCAATAAATGGTCCTACCCAACCTCAGCTTGTGCGAACCCCAGTTGATAACTCTATTGTACAAGAACTTCATATTTTTTGAGATTCCTCTTCTCATGATGTTGTTGAGTATCATAGCTTTGCATTCTCCGTGCCATATTCCCATGGAACAAGCCTAGTGGTTAATGTTGAATAACCACAAGATGATGAGATCGCTAAAAGATGTCGCGTGCTAGAGAAAAGACTCAAGGCCATAGAAGGACAAGATACTATTGAATTGAATGCTTTAAGCATGTGTTTGGTATCTAGCTTGGTTATACCCCCAAAATTCAAATTACCAGAATTTGAGAAGTACAAAGGGGATAGTTGTCCAAAGCACCATTTGGTGATGTTCTGCCGAAAAATAACCTCTCATGCCCACAATGATAAGGTAATGATTCACCGTTTTCAAGACAGTTTGGATGGGGCTTCATTGAGTTGGTACATGAAGTTAGAAAGAAGCCACATTCAATCATGGTTGGACCTAACTAACGCCTTCTTGAAGCAATACAAATATAATTTGGACACAACTCCCAATCGCATGCAGCTGAGAGCCTTATCTCAGGAAAACAATGAATCCTTCAGAGGCTATGCCCAAAGATGGAGAGAGTTAGCAGCTCGTGTTGAACCACCACTCTTAGACAAAGAATTGATGGGATTATTCTAGGATACTTTGCAAAGTCCTTACTTCAAAAGGATGATTAGCAGTGCAACATCAGACTTTGCTCACCTAGTATCAATTGGAGAACGCATCGAGCATGGCCTTAAAAATGGAAAATCCAATGTGCCTCGAGTATCCAGAGCATTGAGAATGAATCTATCATCAGTTCCCAAGAGGAAGAAGAGGCTGAAGTTAATGTAGTTTGGGAAATCCCACAAGCTTTACATCAGACACCATTCTCTCCACATGGTCAATATCCTACAAATCAAGGATCTCTTCAACATCAACAACAGATTCCACCTCAACAGTCATACAAATAGCAGGGTGTTCCACATCAACAACGTCAATAGGCTCAACAAAGGCCAAGAGAGCTAGAGAGACACATCGATCCGCTTCCAATGCCATACAGTCAAGTACTTCCGTATTTGATTGAGAGAGGATTGATAGTGCCAAAGAAGCTAAATCCAGTCATTCCTTCGTATCTACCAGGTTTTGACACCAACACCCGATGTGATTTCCATTATGGGGCACATGGGCATTCAACTGATGATTGTAAGGTGCTCAAGAGCAAAGTACAAACCCTGCTTGATTCCAAGATGTTCTCATTTGTGCCTCGAAGCTTGCAAACCAGTAATACTCCTTCACATAGTTGTGTTGGTCCATCAGTCTATGAGAAGAACTACCACTACTCTGAAGAAAGCTAGCCCCATAGTGAACCAGGCACGAGAGAGCTTCCTCTGCACTGGCAACCATTTGGCTATTCCTAGCATTTCATTTGTATTTTTCTTTGCATGTTAAGTACTTATCTGCTTTCAAGTATTGTTGATTTCCTTTAATGGTAATATTAATGAAATGATTATGCATGTTTTGAAAGAATCCTTTCGTATTCACTCATATTTTCCATTCTATAAAAAAAAACACAAAAATATTTCTCCCATTCACTTATCAAATTGTTGTTTTAGCAAAGATTGAAGGGAGGATGACGAAAATGAAATACCCATAATTGCTAATAGTATGCCCTGCTGATGATGTATAGGCATTGTTTCAAATCCCCAAACACTGGAGAGATAAAGAGTTAATCCCTAATCAACCATTTTGAGCCTAGAAGTAGGAGTTTCTTTTGGATCTATAAAACCCTTACATTTAACCTGGGGTAGGGTAGTGTTCAGTAATCTGACTACGCATTTGAATTACAAGATGAAGCATCTCGTCTGTGGATCAACTACATTCTTCGCACACATCCTGAAGTGGTAAAATAACCATACAAAATCCAAAACTTGTGTCGGTTGTTCTTCAATGACCAATGACTTGGATATTACAATTTTTCAAAAAAAAGAAGAAAAAAAGCCCGTTAAGTCGATCCCCCAAAAGAGACTTAGGCAAAAAACCAGGGCAATCCCGATGGACCAAAGCTTTAAAAAAGCGGTCCAGGAAAAATTTAGGGATCAAAACAAAAATCAAAAGTGGCAATGAAAACCCTCAACAAAGCAAAACAAGATTCAGTGACCACCATACCAAAATCAAAGGGTCACCAACATCCATGAAGAGAAAAATAAGGTGGTTCCCATTTCAGGAGACCTTGGATCCCCATCTTTATCCCCACACCTTCAGAAAGACGAATGTGTGTGTTGAATTAACTGAGCATAGGATTGGAGATCATCATGAAGAAGGGGTGGGTTAAAACAAAAGTTGAGCCTTATATCCTTTGGTTCAATAACCGTGAACCAAGCCACGTTACAACCCTTAAAAGACCTAATTGAGGCAGGGTTTATTTTGAAAGCATACTACAACAAGGTTGCATAAACTGACTCCTAAATATTTGCTAATCACCTGTATTGGCATCATATTCTTGCTAGATCGTTCACACACTATCACATCACCTCGATAAATGATTTTTCAAACTTGCATGAATGTCGCATTAAAATTACCATTGATCAAATAAACAATTTTAAATGTAAGTAAATACTTGACATCGAGGAACTTCAAAGAAGAAATTATAGAGGAACTTGAACATTCGTTGGTGCTAACCCGAATCAAGACCATCTCCTAACCCTATGGATCAGGGGCATGGCATCTAGTGACTATGAATTGATCAGTCAAAGGACAAATCTCCAAGCATCCGTTGATCAAGGAGGCAAAGTAGTTCCAAAAATTCAGTCCATCTGGGGCAAGCCTTTCAAAAGCTCAATCAGGGGCAAAACTACTGAAAGTTTCATACACTGAGGCAAAATTGGTTCAAGCCATGGTATATTCATTCTCAAGGTTTCCTTTCAAAAGGGTAATCCCTTCAAAGACCCTACAGGCTAGGGCAAACAAATTCCAAAGAGCCTCAGAGCAAGAGCACAATCATCATGCATTGATTACGTCGCTACGCTCACAAAATTATTTACAAGTCATCATGGCATACTAGTCAAAGAAGTTGAGGTTCCCTCAAGAACAAACACATAGTCTATAAGCAAATGATCAAACTTGGGGCACCAAGAGCATCCATGTCTACCCTCCTATCATCACATCTTGAAAAGATCAAGTGTTGGGAAGTCAAAACCTTTCACCCACCAAAGTCCAATCCCTATTGGCATCTCCAAAACCAAAAGTCCAATCCATATTGGCAGCTACCAAAAATAAAAGTCCACTTTGCTGGCATCTTCATAAACCCAAATTTAATCAACATTGGTACCCAAGGAAATCTCACCTTCAAAAAGGGAGATCAATCCAAAGATAACCAATATTCATCCTGCATTACCAAATGCACTACATACAATAAACACGCATAACTTTCCTTCCAAATCAGGGAGTTGCATATCAAAAATCTCTCACAAAAGCGAGAAATTTTCATTAGCAGGCGTCATATGCACACATAACATAATAATTCCTTCCCATCAACCCTTTGATGATGACATAACCGAGTCTCTCCTTTCCATCAACCCTTTGGTGATGTCATCCTTTACTTATTTCCGTCAACCCTTTGACGATGATAAATTTTTTCCGTCAACCCTTTGACGGTGACACAAAAAATTCCACCAACCCTTTGGTGATGCCACTCCATAGTGAAGTATCTTTTCCATCAGCCCTCTGATGATGATCATCTCTTCCACCAACCCTTTGGTGATGCCACTCCATAGTGAGGTCTCTTTTCCACAAACCCTTTGGTGATGCCACTCCATAGTGAGGTCTCTTTTCCACTGACCCTTTGGTGATTCCATTCCCTAGTGAAGTTTCGTACCGTCAACCCTTTGACGATGACAAACTCTTTTTGACCAACCCTTTAGTGATGCCACTTCATAGTGAAACTTCCTTCCGTCAACCCTTTGACGATGACATTTACCTTTCCGTCAACCCTTTGACGATGACATTCTCTTTTCCACCAACCCTTTGGTGATGCCACTCCATAGTGAGGTCTCTTTTCCATCAGCCCTCTGATGATGATCTTCCTTTTCCATCAACCCTTTGATGATGCCACTCCCTAGTGAAGTTTCCTTCCGTCAACCCTTTGACGATGACAAACTCTTTCCCACCAACCCTTTGGTGATGCCACTCCATAGTGAAGCTTCCTTCCGTCAACCCTTTGACGATGACACTACATATATAATTATTTTCCATCATCCCTCTGATGGTGACATTTACCTTTCCGTCAACCCTTTGACGATGACAGTCTCTTTTCCACCAACCCTTTGATGATGCCACTCCATAGTGAGGTCTCTTTTCCATCATCCCTCTGATGATGATCGTCCTTTTCCATCAACCATTTGATGATGCCACTCCCTAGTGAAGTTTCTTTCCGTCAACCCTTTGACGATGACAAACTCTTTTCCGTCAACCCTTTGACGATGATATAACATATAAAGTTTCTTTCCATCATCCCTCTGATGATGACCATTTCTTCCATCAACCCTTTGATAATGATGTTCCCCGACAATCATTTCTAAAAATAAAACCGTACAAAATATCCAAATACCCAATTGCATTCCCACCTGCATCACATGCATCATTTCATGCATAATTTTCCTGCCAAACAGGAAGATTCATCAAACATAATCCCATCAATCATCAACATACTTATTCATAACCTTATACAAAATTTAAAAAACAACAGTTGCATTCCCATGCATGTCCCAAGAATCCCCAGCAATTGCATACTACATACATCTCATGCATCGTGCCATGCATAGTACTTCCACCCAAAGTGGAACACCATACAAAAATCATATTAAAATATCAAGATCCCGGGCCATTTATGTATATCTCGGACTTTCCTTGTTTCTAAATAAAGTTATTACCCAGCATGTGCTCATGGAATTATTTTCCAGCCAATGATTCTTCAACTTTATGGTCGATAATGATATTTCCAGCATCCTTGCTATCATTGCTCCCCAAGAATAGGTTACCCTAAAAAGTCTCTTATGATCTTCTCCCCTGCAGAGCTTTTCCAGCAAATTTCCTCCAAAGAGAGTCTTTTCTAAAATATTTCCCCAACAGATGATCATTTGAGATACTGCTTCATTCATATGGAGAGTCTCATTCATCTATTTGAGATACTGCTTCATTAATATTAAGATTCTCATTTGTTCTAGGAGATACTACTCTAAGAATCCTCGGAGAATCTTAGATATGACTGAGGTATCATTCCCTTGTTGGAATATCTCGATTATATCAT